>NW_022147431.1:217299-272964 GCF_002938485.1 Sitophilus oryzae | reverse complement strand
AAGAGGGGGTTGTAACGTGCCGTACCCCTCACTAAACTATTTTATTTTCTTTTCTTTAATAATTTAACGCTAATTGATATTATTATTAGTCTGAAATATCGATCAGTTCAATTCAGTAAACCAAGAATAAATAAGTCGTACTTACATGTTAACAGAAGTAATTATTCCATCCTTATTTTTTAACTAAACATATTTCACACGCAATAACATTTTTTTGCAGCATCAAAACTAGTTTGATTTAATACACTTAATATTTATTTTAGCCGAAATAGATAAAATAATTCTTTCCGCCGTTAATTCTGGTTTATATACTAAATACGTAGGTTAGAAATTTTTGAATTGAACTGTCAAATATTTATTTATATTTTTATTAACAGTAACTATTAGGTACCCAAAATATACTTTTTAATAAATTGATTATATATTTTTGTATTTTATTTAATCAACAGTAATTATTGAGCCTATTGTCACTTAGTTAAACTCATTAAATTTATGTTGCTCTATTTTAATTTTTAGATAGAATTTTCTAAGCATAATTGTCTTAAAAATATCGTATCGATCCGGCAAGTGAGTCATGCACAATATCTCTAGATTGTTGTTATTTATTAATTTTTGAATGTTTTGATAAGCAAATTTTTATATAACTTTCATTAATCTCGTTAACTTTATTTATTCTATTAATTATATAAATTATTGATATTAACTGTATTTTCCTTTAATATATAACTTTTTCTTCATGTCTTTATTCAGCTCATGGTTGGCAATCCATATTTATCAAGGGCTCGTGTTTTTATCTGGCTATTTCTTTGTTGCAAAAAGGTTTTTTGCTTTTTCTTGGAACTACCTTGGTTTGGTCACTTTATGCTCAGCTAGTGTGAGGTACAGAGGCCTCTCGGTCATTTTGTCAAGTTTTTGATTTTTACCCTTGTGGGGATTTCGAGTGTGCCTCAAAAATTACTGCAGCATCCTATCTTACCTTTTGTTTTTTGGACGGTGCTACGGATTACCGGTGACGGGATTTTCACCTCAAAAAGCTGACGTGGGTCAACCAAGCAGCCTGCCTTTTTTTTATTGAGCAATCATTCCATCCATAGGGAAAAAATATTAATCACCTGAGGATTCGCAGAAAACCCTGAGTTAGCAGGTAAAGCCTATTTTTTTAAATTAATACATTTCTTTCCACTTTTTTCTTCTTTAAAAAAAAAACTATCTTTTTATGGTATCTGTACTATGGAAACTATATTATTATTTCTCCGTAGGGTTTTTTTCGTCGGAGCCGAAGAGTTTTTTGTCTGGACCGAAGAAGTTTTTTTTCTGGGCCGAAGAAGTTTTTCTTCTGTGTTGAAGACTTCTCTCTGTGCCAGTTTTTTTTCGCTATCCATTTTACTTTTCTGGAGGAGTTGACAGTCGACTGTTGACAGTTGACAGCCGACGGTGTCTGCCCAAGATTGATTTGATTTAGAAAATTTTCAACTATTTGGTATCGTGCCAATTCATCTTTATTTTTTTCCTATCTTACGATTTGAATTTCATTGGTGCGTACGAATACTGAACGTAGATAATTTTTTTAACATTATAATTTAATTAGAATAACTTTTCACATACTTAATTCTGTGGATAAAATAATATTTCATTTTTTTTTTCTTTAATTTTTTTGTAAATTTAATACAGCTGACACAGTTTCTTTTTGTCTCTATTTAAAATTTAAATCTATTCATTTTTTTAGATATCTAAATTTCTTGAACTGAGGAATTCATGATTATTAGTTGATTATTTTGATTTATTTATTTAATAATTATATTATTAATTATTATTATTAGTGAATTGGTTTAGTATTATTTATTTGATTTATTAATTTGTTTATTAATTTGATATATTAGCTGAATTGCGCTGATAATAAGCATATATATTTTATTTTGTAAATCTTACGTGATCACGAAAGGTACCTAGGTATTTACGTAATTTTGCTACTTGCGTATTGTGAGATATATTTTTCTTGGTGCACAATTTTTTTTTTTTATTGGATTATTTAATTTACTATTTGCTATTTGGTATTTTCTATTTACTGTTTCCTATATTTTCCTTTTTTATATTTCAATAGAGGGTACTGAAACTAATCAGTTTGCATTATTTTTTTTATTTTGGTCTACATAATTCTAAGATCTTGACTTTTTTGTTTATTTATTTACTTTTTTTTATGTATTTGTGGAACTGGTAAGGCCCTAAATACACCTTGGGGATTTCTGACTTTTTTCCGTCTAAAGTCAGTGGCGCTCTTAACCCGCCCCTACTCTCCGAATTTTCTGAGCTTGGCATAAATTTGTTCGCGACTAGCCCCCTGCAAATTCCATAACTATTTATTTTTCTTAATCGCTAACTTAATAATATTTTTTTTCTTCTTCGTATTTTTTTTACTTTTCTAATTTTTTTTTTCTTTTTTTTTAATTTAAAAGAGCCGAGCTAAGGCCAAAACGCGTGACACAATTATGGTGTTTAAGATAATAATTACAAAAAAACTAATTTTAAAAAGTTTTAACATCCTGTAACTCTAAAACTATGCATTTCCGTACCCATGTTTTTAGGAACTTTTTTTCATATTTCTTGATGAGAAATCAATGAGTACTTATTTAAAACTTTCGCAAGTTAATAATATCAAAATTTTTTTAAAGGTTGCTATTAGACTTGGATGAAGGCAAATTAATAAAATTGCGTTTATCTCATTAAGGAGGCCGAAATCGACAAAATATCAAGAGACAACTTTTAATTGGCATTAAACTGCTTACACTATTTCTCTAACAACAGAATAAAGTCAATGGCGTACATGCTTTTTTTTAGAAAAATATTCCAGTGATAACCCATATGCACGTCCCTGGTGACTATGTCGACACTTTTTAGTTTTAAAATATGTCGCATTTATAGTAACTTTTACCCTCAAAATTTCATTCGAAACGCTAAAGGTACTTGGAAGAAAATTATAAGAAATTGAAAAAATATTAAGACTAACACCCTGTAGCTACGAAACAAAGCAGAATCGGACCTATATGAGAAATAAATATTATTTTTACGTAACGAATCTCCCCACGAAATATAGCACATGTTTTTTGAAACACCCTGTATAACACTTTGGTCAGTTAATGACATTAGAAATTTGTAAAGGTCGCTACTAGACTTGGAGTATGACAAATTAATAAAATTGCGTTCGAGGGGTGTCTCACTTAGGGTAAAAATGTACACGCATTAAGCCAAATGTCATTTATACGTGATCGCTATGACTGCCGACGACTGCCAGCGACTCCCAACGACTGCCAGCGACTGCCAAAGACCGCCGCGACTGCCAACGACTGCCAACGACTGCCAATGACTGCCAACGACTGCCAACGACTGCTTCGGGTCAGCGGTATCTTAAGTTCCGGGCTTTTGTCGACCCTTGACATATATTATTTATCAACACATGTACAGGGTGGGCCAAATTGGACGCTTTTAAAGGGAAACACCCTTTTCTGTAGGAGATAGACGAAGACTAATATCGGTGTCTAGAGCTTAATTTTATCAAAAACATGACGGTGAAAACCGCACATAGATATCTGTTACTGTTGGATTCTATCCCTTCCTCCCATCCTTTACCCGAAAAACCTTAGTGGGTACGTAGCAGTAGTCGAATACGAGAGAGTGACAAGATCGGCCGAGTACACAGTGTACACCTCCAAGCGCGCGCTATCCTCAAGTGTTTTGGCAAATAATTAGTACGAGTCCAGAACGGGAATAAAGGTGAGTGCCCACAGTCCTGATACATTAACTCACCCTAATGAACTGAGCCCCTTAATTCTCGCCCGTAACATTGGTCCTTCCGCCGCAGATCCCTTTCTGAACTACATACATATTTTACTTTTATATCTACTTATATTGATACTGCAATTAATTTCTCAAAATTATCTAAATATCATTAATATTTTGTAATTATATTATTTTAAATATATTCAATAAAATAAATTCCTTAAACAAAATTCATATTTATCTTCTCTCTTAACGCAGTAAAAAGGTAGTACATTTTTTTGTCACTGGTTCCACTAGCCAGGAATTTGCCACCGACCGATCGATTTTAAATTGCCGTACCGGTGTTAAGCGATATCTAGCGCTGTTTCGCGATACTGGTCCGGATATTTCTTTTTCACGCTCAAATTTATCGATATTTTCGCAGATTAATTTTAATATAATAAAAAAAAATTAATAATTTAATTTTTAATTAATAAATAATAATTATTATTATAATATAATTAATTTTTAACTTAAAAAAATAATAATTATTTTCTCTCTCTCTCTCTCACACACACACACACATACACTCTCTCAGTGAATTATTCTATTTCTCTCTCACTCTTAGTTACATACTTCTTTCAGTTAATTATTATATTCCTATAATATTTATTTTCTCACCTTATAAGGTGTAAAAATATAATAATTATTTTCATATAATATTCTATTGTAGAATATATCATTCTCTCTCTCTCTCTCTCTCTCTTTCTCAGCATCATTATATTCTATAATATTTTATTTTCTCACCTTATAAGGTAAAAATATAATAATTATTTTTCATATAATATTCTATTGTAGAATATATCATTCTCTCTCTCTCTCTCTCTCTCACAATTATTATATTCTATAATATTTTATTTTCTTTCACCTTATAAAGTAAAAAATATAATAATTATTTTTCATATATTATTTTGGCTTGTAGAATATATCATTCTCTCTCTCTCAGTTAATTATTATTATATATTCTATAATATTTTATTTTCTCACATTATAGCATTCCATTTTTCTCTTACGCTCTAATTAATTTGATTATACTCATTGCAACAATATTGAACAGCGCTAATTAACACTGAATAAAGAAAAAAAAAAAAATTTATTAAAATTAAAGAACTTAAAAAATCCGCTGATCAAGCTCTTGAAGATCCGAATTTTCACCCTAACTTTAGATATAGAGCAAAACACTTAGAAGATATTTATAAAACTTTGATAAGATTCATAATAATATAATTTTATTAGTTTCCGCACAGGATAATGGCGATATTGATCCTCATGTCAAAATTCAAACTGAATTTAATGATTATTATTTTCACATTGAAGCATTATTCACAAATTTATTTCCGCAAACGAAATCGGAGCTGGATACAACACAATTACAAAACACTACTGCTCAATGTTCAGTAAAACTTCCTAAAATTGAGGTACCCCATTTTGATGGTGAATTTAAACATTGGCAAACATTTATCGATATGTTTGATTCCCTTATACACTGTAACTCGTCTCTCAGTGATATATCGAAATACAACTATCTAGTGAGTTTCTTACGAGGTCCTCCTTAGCTTTGGTATCTAGTACTCCACTGGCCAATCAAAATTATAATATAAAGTCAAGCCTTAAAAATAAGTACGATAAGAAACGTTTGATTGCAAAGGCTCACTGGCAGGCTCTAGAAAATATTAAGCCCATCTCTAACGAAAATAATCATGAAGCTCTAAGAAATATGATTGATATTTATACTCGTAATATTACAATTTTAAATAACTTGGGTTTTTCCACAGAGAGCTGGAGTTTTGTGCTATTTAATATGATTTATGATAGACTTCCAGAAATTTTGCAAACTAATTTTGAACTGGAATGTGGTTCTGTTTTATCACAAGATACGCTATACCTCAAATCATACGATACACTCATTGAATTTTTAGAAAAACAATGTTCAGCTAAAGATACAATCTCTCTAACAAAATCGTTTTTTCATTTTAATAAAAAATAGTAATTATGACAAAACTAAAACTAAGTATTCTCAAAAGTTATAAAAATAAACCTACCTATTCCTTTGTTGTCAACACTCAGTTGAAACAAAATTTAACTTGTCAAGTTTGTAACAAGGATCATTTTATTTATAACTGTCCAGATTTTATTGCTTTTACTCCAAAACAGAGATATGATTTAATTAAATCCCGAAGTTGGTGCTCAAACTGTCTCGGCACTAGACATTCTTCTAAGAGTTGTAATTCTCGTTCCTCATGCCGAACTTATGGCAAAAAACATCATTCGCTTTTACATTTCGAAGGTCAAATAACAACTCCTGTAAACGTTCCTCCATCCACTTCATCGCAAACTCTTCCAGTTCTGCAAACAAGCAGCTCTATCTCAGAAGTTGTATCTACAAATTTATTTGCCAAACATAAGAATAAAGCTCTTCTTTCTACAGCATTAATCAATGTTCAAGATGCGTGGTGTAATTTTCACGTAATACGCGCTGTAATTGACAGTGGAAGTGAAAGTCACTTTATTTCAAAAATCTTGTTTTTAATAAATTATCTAAATTTTTCCTCCCCATCCAGTTGTGTGGCATCGGAAAAAATATTTCCAAAGGTTCTCACGGTGTTAGATGCAACATTAAACCTGTTGGAAAGTCTGATCCGGTCTACTCATTGGAGTTTATCATATTAAATGAAATTAGTGATAATTTACCGATTACCCTCTTCCTGTTGAACAGTTCTCAAAGTTTTCCCAATTGCCCTTAGCTGATCCCAACTTTCACCTCTCTAAACCCGTAGATATGCTTTTGGGTGCAGATATTTATGGTTTCTTGATAACAGGAAACAAACTCCTCTCAGATCCAGATCAACCCGTCGCTTTAGAAACTATATTTGGATGGATAATTACAGGAAGAGTTAAAACATCTAGTGTTTCACTCTCTGTAAACTCATACTTTCTTACATCTTATGCTTCCTTGGATCAATAACTTCAAAGATTCTGGGAGTTAGAGGATGTTCCACAATCCTCGACGTTTTCTGCAGATGAAAAGCTTGCGGAAGAACACTTTTGTAAAACATTTTCACGCACTCTTTCTGGACATTATAAAGTATCTTTACCATTTAAAACTTTGGAACCGATCTTTGAAGGTTCTAGAGATGTCGCCCTTCGTAGATTTTTCTCCCTCGAAAAACGATTGCTTCGAAACCCTCAACTTTATTCTCAATATTCTAATTACATGCGCGAATATTTAGATTCTCAATATATGATTGCCGTGCAAAATCCTTCTCCCAACGCTTATTCTTATTATTTGCCTCATCATTGCGTAATCCGACCAGATAGTCTCACGACTAAACTTAGAGTTGTCTTTGATGCTTCCGCTCGAGATTACACAAATAAATCTTTGAATGACACTCTCTTAACTGGGCCAAAATTACAGTCAGATATTTTATCTATTTTGCTTCGATTTAGATCTCATTTGATTGTATTTGCTAGCGACATTAAACAAATGTTTTGTCAATTTCTTGTTAATGAAAATCATACTGAATTCTTCAAAATTTTATGGCGATTTAACGCTAATGAGCCCATTCAAGAATACAAACTTACTCGCGTTACTTTTGGTTTAAGCTGTAGCCCATTTTAGCCATTCGAGTTATAAAACAAATTGCTTTAGAAAATTTAGTAAAATATCCCGAAGCATCAAAGATTTTAGATATGGATACGTATGTCGATGATATTATATCTGGTTGCGATTCTCTTTCTCTTGCTATAAAAATTCAACGCGATCTCATTTCTATACTCAAACACAGTGGTTTTGAACTTAGAAAATGGACTTCGAATAGCTCAAATTTTCTTTCTCAGTTATCTCCAAATGAATGCAAAATGGATTCTCTCTCTTTAAATATAAATTCTCTTCTTCCTCTAAAGCTCCCAGGGACTAAACTGGAATCCCTCTACAGATGAACTTTTCTTTGATTCACCAGCCTTGTCCTTGACAAACAAAATCTGTAACAAACGCAATATTCTTTCACAACTCGCAAGCATATTCGATCCCTGTGGCATGTTAGTTCCTCTCACTCTTCACGTAAAACTGATTATACAAGATTTGTGGAAGTTAGGTATAAATTGGGATGATCCTGCTCCCAATAACATTGCTACATCTTGGTATCAACTCGTTCAAGAATTACCTTGCATTTTCTCTCTCAAAGTTCCTCGATATTTTCTCACTCTCAAATATTTATCCCTGGAAGTACATGGTTTTTGTGATGCTAGTGAAAAGGCTATTGTGCAGTAATTTATTTTAGATAATTCTTCCAGATAACTCTGTAAAACAATTTTGTCTGCGCTAAAGGCAAAGTAGCTCCACTCAAAAAAATCTCAATTCCAAGACTGGAACTCTGTGCAGCCTTACTTCTGACCAGGTTAATTGATTTCGTTAGAACTTCTCTTCTAATAAACTTATTAATGTTAGTACGATTGCATGGTCTGACTCGATGGTTGTTTTGCATTGGCTTAAAAGTGACCCATATAAGTGGAACACCTTTGTAAGCAATCGAGTTTCCCAAATTCAAGAGAAATTACCTCCTTCTTGTTAGCGTCATGTAGTCTCCAAAGACAACCCTGCTGCTCCAGGTTCTCGTGGTCTTCAACCTAGCGAGTTACTCGACAATGCCTTATGGTGGGCGGGACCTCCATGGCTAAGCCAACCGGAATCT
Organism: Sitophilus oryzae; assembly: GCF_002938485.1. NCBI lineage: Eukaryota > Metazoa > Arthropoda > Insecta > Coleoptera > Curculionidae > Sitophilus > Sitophilus oryzae. Next base: position 264,460 of record NW_022147431.1, on the reverse strand, counting down.
TATTGGCCGCAATCAACCTTTACTTTCCCTGAAATTGAAGAAGAACAACAAAGTTATATTGACATTGTACTCTCTTGTACAGCCCTCTTTGTTTGATACTCTCTTTGAAAAGTTCTCTCTTTTCTCTTAAAATTATAAATATTGTCATTGCTTTGCAGACGCTTTTTCTATAATACTCGACATTCTAAATCTCGTAAACCCTCTCCTCTCTCGAAATTTGAAATAAATGAAACTCTAGAATGTATTATTAAATGTGTTCAATCACAATATTATGCTAGGGAAATTCTCTTAATAAATAATTGCAAAATTCTACCTAAATACTTAAGAAAATTGACCCCATTTATCGACACCAATGGAATTCTTAGAGTTGGTGGTCGCTTGCGCAATGCTTTTCTAAATTTCTCCTCAAAACATCCGCACTCTTACCCAATAATCATAAATTTACTACTCTACTCATAGAATATACTCATAAGCTCTATTTGCATCCCGGTCCCCAAACTCTTCACTATATTCTCGCTCAACAATACTGGATTGTTTCTGCTGGAAAAACCCGTAGTGTTCTCTCTTTTAAATGTCCCTCACGCTTTCGCGCTAATCCAGTAATGCCTCAGCCTCCTATTATGGGAGATATTCCTGCTGTAAGACTTTCTATATTAAGATATCGTGCTAATGCAGTTAAGTCCCAAAGCCTATATTTGCTTATTTGTGTGTATGGCCACGAAAGCTTTGCACTTAGAACTGGTTTCAGACCTTTCCTCCGAGACTTTTCTGGGTGCACTGCTTCGATTCATTTCTCGTAGAGGTCGCTGCAATCATATTTATTCCGATTGTGGAACGAACTTTGTCGGAGCTTCTAGAGAACTGATTAATATGCTAAAATCCGCCGCTGAGCAAGAACAAATTTCCTGGCACTTCAATCCTCCAAGCGCGCCTCATTTTGGTGGCCTGTGGGAAGCAGGAATAAAGTCTGTAAAAACTCACATTAAAAGGGTCATTGGTGATCAATTGCTCACGTATGAGGAATTTTATACGCTAATGGTTCAAATAGAAGCAGTGCTTAATTCTCGTCCATTGTGTCCACAAAGCTCTGATCCTAATGATTTGTCAGTTCTTACTCCAGGACATTTTTAACCCTAGAGCCGTTAAACGCCCCTCCGGAAGATGATCTTTCCGGGATAAAATTAAATCATCTCTCTCGCTGGCAGTTGATATCACACTTGCACCAAAGCTTTTGGAGCCGATGGTCTAAAGAATACCTTCAAACACTTTAACAAAGAGCTAAATGGAATGACTCTACTATTCCAATAGAAATAAACTCGGTTGTTTTAATAAAGGATGATAATCTAATTCCGCTCAAATGGAGCATTGGAAGAGTCTTTGAGATTCACCCGGGCCATGATCGTGTTACACGCGTGGTTACTTTAAAAACAGCAAAAGGCATTCTTAAAAGACCAGTGACAAAGATATGCCCACTGCCCTACTGCAAATCTCATAATTAAAATTTACTCTCTAAAAAAAACATAATCGCAAAAAAACATAATCTCATTATAAACATAATTAACATCTCTTGTTTAATTACTTTTCTCTACTCTATAACAAATGTAAACTCTTTAATATTTAATTAAATTACACTCATGCATTAACCCCAATAATGCATTTTTCTAAATTTCCTCTAAATTTAACTCCATAAATGTCACTCTTACTTTCTTTTAAACATAACGCATTTTTTTCTACTTTTTTTTTTTATTTTACTTTACTATTCTCAAACGAAAATGGAAAATATTTCATTTTGGTGGGCGGAATGTTGGATTCTATCCCTTCCTCCCATCCTTTACCCGAAAACCTTAGTGGGTACGTAGCAGTAGTCGAATACGAGAGAGTGACAAGATCGGCCGAGTACACAGTGTACACCTCCAAGCGCGCGCTATCCTCAAGTGTTTTGTTCAAGCAAAAATCAACAGGTACGAGTCCAGAACGGGAATAAAGGTGAGTGCCCACAGTCCTGATACATTAACTCACCCTATCGAACTGAGCCCTTTAATTCTCGCCCGTAACAGTTACCGTTTCAGAATTACAGGGTATTTTTAATGTGTATTTTTTACTTTTAACAAATTCACTGTAACTTTTTTGCTACAAAATTTTAACTATTTATGGAAAACATTTCTAAAGCACCTTTTTATGTAGAATTTAATGGTTTAAGAATATTTTTTTAAATTAACAATTTAGGAATTATGAATAGAAAATTTGATTTTTTATGGGACACCCTGTATATTTTTAATTCATTGAAAATAATTTAACTTGATATTTTGCTCGATTCCTCTTCTCTCGAGATATACAGTTTGTAAAAAGTCGCCGACTTTGAATAAGTAGGCTTTGAACGGCGAAATAATATTTGCAATGAGATGCAGAATTTATAACAATTTAAAATACATTTAACAACATCAACACATTTAAACTATATCTAATAACAATAAAAATTAATTATCAAACCAAGATTTGAGATTTTGGTTGTTCGATATGTCAAACGGTCTTCTGGTGACAGACGGGGCCATTTTTGAACATTTCTCGCGGAATTAATTAACTCAGTGGGGATGAAAGATACCCTCGCATAAGTAGTTCTAATTCTCGCCTAGATTATATATGGACAATTTAAAATAAGAACCTTTATTCTTCAAGTAAAAATAAAAATCCAGGAAATAAGTCCGCCGCGCCGGCCTCGATATCCAACGCCTGAGATCTTGGTTAGCTATTTAATTATTCTCAAATGGCTGCAAAATTTGCTGATAATCACCATTCTAAGGCGGTGCCTTGTCTTGCTGGAAAATATGTTTCGTTTTCGATTTTTTCGAATATACAGGGTGTCCCAGAAATAAGTGCAAGTATTTTAAAGGGTGGTAAATCTCGATAAAAGAAACATATTTTCTTTTTCGTTTTTCAAATAAGTCCAAAATAACGGAATTATTTTACTTTGAAAATTTTTTTTTTTTTTTTTTTTTGTTAAAATTTTGAGAATCGCTGGATCTTTTCTGGATTTTTTTTTCTTGTAAATTTAATCTAATACCTATGTTGACATATTGTCAAGAAATTATGTTTTTTAATTAAAAACTAAAAAAAATCAAAAAATTTCGAATTTTGAAAAAAAAATTTTCGTGAAAAAAATCTCATAGGCGTGTTTCTGGGGTTGAACTATACTACCAGTTGAATTACTTGCACTTATTTCTGGGACACCCTGTATATACAGGGTGTTTCAAAAAGCATGTGCCATCTTTCGTGGGCATATTCCTCACGTAAAAATAAGATTTATTTTTCATATTAACATAGATCCGATTCTGCTTTGTTTTGTAGCTACAGGGTGTTAATATTTTTTCGATTTATTGTAATTTTCTTCCAAGTGCTTTTAGCGATTCGAATGAAATTTTGGGGGTAAAAGTTACTATTAATGCGATATATTTTAACGCTAAAAAAGTGTCAGCATATTCACCAGGGACGTGCATATGGGTTTTCTCTGGAATATTTTTCTAAAAAAAGCATGTACGCCACTGCCTTTTTTTTCTCTTGTTAGCGCAATAGTGAAGCCGTTTAATGCCGTAATAAGTTGTCTCTTCATATTTTGTCCATTTCGCTTTTCATTTGATTCTAGTCTAATAGCAACCTTTATAAAAATTTAATGTCATTAACTTGCAAAAGTTTTAAAAAGTACTTTTTGATTTCTCATCAAAAAATATAAAAAAATTTATTATAAACATTGCTATGGAAATGCATAGTTTCATAATTACAGGGTGTTAAAACTTTTTAAAATTATTTTTTTTTTGTAATAATTATCTTAAATATCATTATTTTTTTAATTTGAAATTGCTGGATGTTGGACTAATTAATAACTAACAGTAATAATATTTAATAATAAAATAAAAATTAAAAAATAAATATTTAATTTATTAATTTTATAAATTGTGATTAATAAAATTGCGTTTATCTCATCCAGGAGTGGGCAAAATATCAAGAGATAACTTTTAATTGGCATTAAACGGTCTACACAATTTTGATATCAAACGAAAAAAATCAGTGGCGCACATGTTTTTTTTTTGAAAATATCCCAGTGATAACCCATATGCACGTCCCTGATGCATTTATTAACACTTTTTAGCATTAAAATATGTAACATAGTAACACCCTCAAAATTCCATTCAAATCACTAAAAGTGCTCGGAAGGAATTTATAATAAATCGAAAGATTATTAAGACTTTAACATCCTGTAGCTACGAAACAAAGCAGAATCGGGACTATGTTGGTATGAAAAATAAGTCTTATTTTTACGTGAGGAATCTACCCACGAGAGATGGCACATATTTTTTGAAACACCCTGTATAATTTTTGTTTTTCAATTAAAGGCAGATCATCAATAAGAGATCCACAGCCTACTAGATAAAAGTGACGAACTTTTAAAAATTCTGTATTTCAAAGGGGACTATAACAAAATATTAAGTGTGCTATATTTTTGGAAAGGTACTTTTAAGTTCTTTTCGTTTAATTAAAAATATTCCCAGAGTGTCCCAAATAAAACATCAATTTTTCTAGTGATAACTCGAAACTTATTATTAATTTTAAAGAAATTATACTTAAATCATTAAATTCTACGTAAAAGGTGTTTTGGAAATGTTTTCATAATACATAGAGAATAATACAAAACATGAAAAGTAATGTTTTTGTTTTTACTTACTTACTGACGGCTACGACTGTCGACTGCTTCAACGTATCTATACCCCAGAAGCAAACTATAGGGAACTTCTAGAGTACAGGATCGGATACAGGTATGTAGTTTGTATACTACATACTAAATCGCTGGTGCGTCCGGTCTGAATTCGTCTGTGATCGAGTCGCATCGGCTGCGTCTCGACTGCTAGAGCGACCAGTTAAATCGCAGTCGCTGCGTAATTATGGCGCGTTTTTTACCAACTACGAAATTTTAATAGAAGAAATAAACAATAGCCTTCCAATTACGAAGATGAAAATTATAAGAATTTTATTTTTTCCCTGATTAGGATTTCTTGGACCCATTTACTTCGAGATTTACTCCTACGGCAAAATTTTTATAATTGTTATCCTCGAATCATATATACTGTTAAGGAAACAAATATTTAGTATTTGCACTCAACTATTTATTGAACAATTAAAAGAAAATATAAGATATTATGCCACACTGAAATAAAAACGAATCAATGTTTGTCTTTTCACTCTACAGTCACCGATCGTCTCTCTGCCTATTTTTCCAGGGTGGTCCGCGTCTCTCGCCAAAAGTGCAGACGTAGCATTCCCGTCGACCAAGCTCAGGTGCGTTCGAGAATATCCTTCACATTCGGCCTTCCTGACTTGGCACGTCCTCGGGCCAGCTCCACCTCAACGTCTGCACCCCAACCTAGACATCACACCACCCTTTAAAACAAAACAAAACAGTGAGTGAAACTGAAGTTTCTTTCAACTTCGACATCACACCACTCTTAAAATAAAACAAAACAAAACAGTGAGTGAAACTGAAGTTTCTTTCAACTTCGACATCACACCACTCTTAAAAATAAAACAAAACAAAACAGTGAGTGAAATTGAAGTTTCTTTCAACCTCGCCATCACACCACTCAAAATAAAACAAAACAAAACAGTGAGTGAAACTGAAGTTTCTTTCAACTTCGACATCACACCACTCTGAAAAATGAAACAAATCAAAATAATGAGTGAAATTGAAATTTCTTTCAACCTCGCTATCACACCACTCTCAAAAATTAAAACAGTTAAATTAGAACATAAAACTGTACTCACCACTACTTAGTGATCGAGCTTTTGAGGTCTAAACAACTTCATTCGGTCACTTGCAATTATACCCTTGAAGCGTCTTTTGTCCTTAGATAGTGACTTTACTCGATATCGGTCGTGACCCAGAACCTCTGTAACCTTTACTGGACCCATATACTTCTGTACAAGTTTTCCACTGGTGATACCTTTGATCAAAGGAGTACGCTCCACCAAAACCATATCACCAACATTGTACTGAACAGCATCCAAGCGGTTCTTATCATAACGCTTCTTCATAGCTTTCGCCTTACTCGCAATTTTATTCGCGGCACTTTTACTCGAAACCTCTAAGTTAACCTGCCGATCCGCCAAACTTTTAACACTTACATCAAATTTTAACCGTGGCCTAAACCCATAAAGTAATTCAGAAGGAGACTTTTCCGTAGTAGAATTAACACAACCATTAATTCCATTCTGAACCTCAATTATTTTCTCTTCCCAAAGGTCATAATCATTCCCAACGGCCGCTGTCATGGCATTGAGAATAGTTTCATTGAACCTCTCCACTTGTCCGTTACTTCTTGGACTAGCAATTGCATTTAGTATATGTTTAATGTTGTTTCTTTTGCCTTACTTGTAAAGCATCTTCTGTCAAACAAATTCTGTCATTGCCTTACTTGTAAAGCATCTTCCCCGATCTGTAATAATTCTCTCTGGTATACCAAAAAAATTTATCAGCAATTCCAAAGTACTAATCACATGTGTAACTCCAGTATCAGGAACTGCTTCAATCCAAGTGTATTTTGTAAACGAGTCTACAGTGACTAACATATAACTGTTTCCTTTTGGACTTTTACAAAATGGTCCTAAATGGTCTAAGTGTAATGTATGAAAAGGTTTGTCAACTTTCTTTATTGGATAAAGTCGACCTCTTCTTTTCCCCCGATTTCTTGCGAACCAATAAAATTGGACTAGCATATGGTGATACGCTAGGTTCTATTATATCATTTTTCAAGAGTCAATGATCTATCATGTTTCTTACAATTTCTCTTTCATGATATGACAATCGATAGGGTCGATAACAAGTAGGTATATCACTAGTAAGTTTTATTTCCATCTCCACCTTAGTGCATCCCAATTCAGAGGTTTTTGTAGCAAAACATCCATCGTATTTTTTTAAAAGATCAGTCAGTTGTGGTTGTATATCTTTAGTCTCGGGCGTTGTCTTTGCAGGTACTTCAGCTCTTGAAAGCTGCCCCGAAGAGATTCCCCGCGCAATACGTTGCCCTTTTTTAAATACTGTTGACATTTTGCTAATATTTAGTACTGTCAAAAGTCCTTTGCCATTGAACACTTCTATTTCCTCAGCAGGAACAATTACCGTGTTTCCTCTTAAAAATTGTTCTGATCGGAAAATTTTTACAGTGCCATATATGATTTCGCAAAATACTTGGATTTTATTAACTCCTGGAACAATAGTTGTTTCGTCTTCAATATGTATACGCTGTTTATCGTTTATTTCTACAACTTCAGTAGGCAATTCTGATTCATCATTATAGAAGAGTAAACTATTATCTCGTTTAATAACGCATACTTTGGGTAATTCAGTAAAAGTTCTGCCCACCAGTAGATCCATTTGCTGACACGAGTTCAGATCTCACTTCTGATTATGTTAAGGAAACAAATATTTAGTATTTGCACTCAACTATTTATTGAACAATTAAAAGGAAATATAAGATATTATGCCACACTAAAATAAAAACGAATCAATGTTTGTCTTTTCACTCTACCGTCACCGATCGTCTCTCTGCCCCTTTTTCCAGGGTGGTCCGCGTCTCTCGCCAAAAGTGCAGACGTAGCATTCCCGTCGACCAAGCTCAGGTGCGTTCGAGAATATCCTTCACAATACATAGATGGGTGTATTTGTATTTCTTTGGTTGAAATTTCAAAAATTATTTTTTTTATAAAAATGAGAAATTTAAAAATTATTCAGGGTTTCTATTTTGCAGAAAAATAGTTATTTGTAGTTATTCAGGCCTATGTTATATACGAAACCTATAAACTATAATTAATCTATTTCACTGTCTATTTCTTTAATTGGTGCGTCTCGATTCGAGATCGAGACGCACCAGGCTCGAGGTGGCACCGAAAGCACACATCATCTGCGATAGCGAAAAATCGTAGTCGACAGGGGCAGTTGTTTTAAGCCCGGCGGTACACTGTGGCGTTTTTGCGACTGTCGCAGGCGCTCTGTGTGTTTCTGCGGCAACCACAAAAACGCGCAGTGCATAACCGGGATTAGTCGTACCAGTAAAACAGTATGTATTATAATTTTTTCTGATAGAATCTACAAATTTTGCGTCACTGATAATTTTTACCATATCGAAATATAACATTTCTCTAAACAAATTGAATTATTATAAAATCTATTAATTTTAATATAATATCATATCGAGGGTCACAAACTCGGTCACAAGGCATGGATCTCGTATGATTTTCTAATAAAATTATATTATTTTTTAAAACAATTTTTGCGATATTTTCACAAAAATAATTCAAAATATTTCATTTGATAATGAAGTATTGATATCTCGGCTCTATAGATAATTCGTTTAAAAAATTATAATAATTTAATATAAAATTGGGTATGTTTAAAAAGTGATACGAGTTACTCCACTGTGACCTTCGATATGCAAAAAAGTTACCGAATTGTACGTAGAATCTAATTCTAAAATAAAAATAGGGTATTCTCATTAAAAATATATGTTATATCCGAACGACAATCAACAATCACAAATCCAAACATTTTTTGAAGTACCCTGTATACTCTACAGTAATTTTAAAATGTGCTTCTTAACCTTCCCTATAACTTTTCTGTTTAACATTTTGTCCCAAAAAGCGTTAAAAAAACAAAACCAAAACATTTGTGATATACCTTGAACTCGTTAGCTTTTCATTATCTATTATACTGCAGTTATTATGAATTAATTTAACATCATTAACCATAAAACAAAAATCTATCTGAATGTATGTGAAATTTTCGAGAAAATTTTCTTTTACCCGATCATCACATATGAGTCGTTTTATACATATTTCGTTAAACAAGAATTACGCTGCAAGTTTTTTAGTATTGAAAATACTTCTAGCCGCGTTTATATGGGACCCATCTTTGAAAAAACGACATGCTAGAAGCAACATGGGTTCAATAACCTGCCTGTCAACACGTCCTTAAGTTGAATAGGGCAAGGTCGAGTCTGGACCGGCGGATAAAGAAACCGATATTATTTTAAAAGAAAATATGTCCAGGCATGGGTTGTTAGGTACAGTTTGGCTATTTAAATCTAACTATTTCCGTATGAGAAACAAGGGGCAAATTATACGAGAAAGAGCAGAATCACATAAATAATAAATTTAGACTAATAACAATATTTTTTTACATGATTATAATTTTTTTAATTATCAACTTAGGACAAAGAAAAAGCTTGCATGGTTTCCACCGCCAACAGGCGTTAAAACAAATGAATCCAAGGCCAAAGTTTTTTGCCAAGGCGTTGTCAAATATTTATTGGGATAAGTTGACAGTTTTTACCGTTTGAATATTGTATAATTCAATTACTATACACTAATTAATTAATTTTAAATGTATCTAAATAGGCACTTTAATAATTGAAAAATGGACATGAGCACTTCATAGAGTATACCAAATATGTAAAAAAAATCCAATAAAAAAAACACAAATGGCACATTAAAATCTGCATTATCTGAAATCAAACTATAGATACCTAAACGGCCAATCAGCCAGACAACAGTCACAAGACGCCGACATCGATAAAGCGATGAGCAGTTTTTAATATTATAAATAAATAATTTATAAAATAATAAAATTCCGAGTTAATACTTCAAGTAGAATTCCTTCAAATAAATTTTAATTTAAGTATTGTTAATACATATAGTCATATTAATGATTATAGCCTGTATGATTTCTAAAATAAAAAATCCAGCGTGTTTTTATCAGAATAATTATTAAATGATGTATATAATAGTTAATATTTATTAACTTCGTAAGTGTTATTTTTTAATATAATTATGGATTTAATAATTAAATAATTATCTTAAGTTTAAATTGTAGTAAACTTGTTATGAGTTTCAATCAGTTATATTTAAAATCTTAGGGAAGGCAATATAGATTTTAGGCAGAAGAACTCAAGGGAAGGACTGTGTAATTAGTAATTAAAATTTTACGTTTTTTTTCACTTGCCATTTTTCTTGTCTTTCACGATGCACGTTCACTCTTCGTTGTGTCACACACAATCTGAATTTCGGATATGATGCAGAACTGATAAATTAGACCAAATATATTAATTGCAAGGTATGCAAAGAAATATTTTTGTTAACTTAAGGCATGCAATAATTTAAAAAAAAATTGACGTGAGATTACTTCATAATTCTTGAAAGTCTTGGATGATAAAGATTTGAATTATTATGGGTCTGTTTTGTTTAAGAAGCTAACAAATAATTTCAAAAATATCAAAATATAATGGTAGAAAATGTTTAAAAGCATGTATAGGTATAATATTCCATATTAATTGGACATACTGAATGTAAACTAGGAATATATAGTTGCTGCAGTCGATAATATATTTTGCTGCTTATTTTCCTCATAACAAAAAACCGTCAATACCGCTACTCACATTATGGTCACCTTTTTATACTTAAATCTCTTAATGATGTTTAAAAATACATATGTAGGTACATACTATAAGTAGTGGTTGTCACGGTTTTTTTATTAGGTATGATGAAAAGAAGCTGCAAACTAAATTATCGTTGGAGCCAACTATATTTTAATTTATTTTTATCTACAGTAACTATGCACGGTAAGGGTTCAAAATATGCCTATACTGTGAGGCAACTCAATTCGAGTATAAATTAACACTTACATTCCAAGTATCTTCTTGGTCTACCGGCACCCCGTTCATCCTTATTCCATCATTTCTATAAAAATAGTATGATTTATAACTTTTAATTTTTATTGAGAAAATTGGTGAAATTTTGTTATAAGGCGAATTTAAATTTATGGGCCCTCCATAAATTTACACCATGGAGTTCGAATATTAGTTAAACCTAGGAATACCCAGGTAATAGCCGGAAATATGCAAAAGAAGGGGGTGAGTTTAGGTTAGATTAGAATTAGGTTTTAGTTGGTTTTGAATTAATAAAGATATGCTAATCTAAACTTAACCGAAACTGACCCACTTTTTGGTATATTTCGGGCTCCTACGTGGGCAACTCTACGTTTAACCAACTACGATTGGTTTAATCTGGCTCCATAACAAAACTGTGAGTTCGAAGTGCTATTGCAAATTAATGCAATTAATTCTATGTATACACTTTCATAAAAAGCCATCACGATAAAAATTAAATATCAAAATTATTTAACGTTGCGAACGGTTCACTTGTTCACTATACGTATCTGGAATATATTTGCGAATGGCGATCAGCGATACGATGGTGCGTCCAAACCTGGGGAGACGAGCGCAAGACATTCCAAATTCGCTGTGTGGACGAGTCTCACGAGAGCGTCGCGAGTCAACCTACGGAGCCTCGTTGCTATCCGTCCCCTGTCGGTTTTCCAAAAGCTCGAAAGTCTGGACGTGTTTTTGGTAGGCCCGCCCCGACTGCGAGACATTAGGTCTGATTTATAAATTTCGACCATTTAAAATTAAGTAATCTCAAATTTTTAAATCGTACACCGTATGTATTATCATTTTTTCTGATAGAATTTACAAATTTTATGTCACTGATAATTTTTACCCTACCGAAATCCAACATTTCTTTAAACAAATTGAATTATTACAACATCTATTAATTTTAGATATATCGCTATATAATTATATATAATATATATATATATATATATATATATATATATATATATATATATATATATATATATATATATATATAATATCAAAAAATGGCAAGAAAAGTTACCGAATTGTACGTATGTATAACCCAATAATAAAATAAAAAATAGGGTATTCCTATTAGAAAATATGTTATATCCTCAACACTTTTTTGAATTACCATGTATACTCTATAGTAATGTTAAAATGTGCTTCTTAACCTTACCAATAACTTTTTTATTTAACATTTTGTTCTAAAGACGTTAAAAAAACGCATTATGTAAAAAACGGCGTGTAAGGGATAAAGGGGAAAACAGCCAAAAGGGGGAAAACCGACGATGAATACCATGTTAAAGACCGAATATCATATTAAAGATACAAAAATTTATTACTGTATGCGTTATTATTTGGCCATCGTTTGTTATATTCAGTTGCAATTTAATATGTGTTTGGCTTTCTTTCACTATGATCCCACTCGGCTTTGTGTCGCTCTCGTCTCGCTCTTATCTCGCTCTTGTCTTGCTCTCGTCTCGCGCTCGGCTCGTCAGGTCTGGACGCACCATAGACCGCCGGAGTGGTGACGTCATGAATGTCAAATTGCTTTCCAAACAAGGTTTAGTTCTTTATATTTCTATTGAGCTCTTCCAAATGACGTCACAAATTAATATAAAATGTAAAAAACAGGTGATTGCCGACAACCGCCGACTTGTATCTGGTATTTTCAATACGCCTATGATGGTTGCGCATGTTGCAAAATCTGTGAATTTTTTACATTAAATTGAAAAAAAAAATATATATATATTTGCTTCAAAATTGACAAGTTTTTATACAAAACATCCCGAAATTTGCCGATTGACTTCTGAATTCCAAGAGACTGCCAGTGACTGCCGCGACTGCCTAGTGACTGCCAGTGACTGCCGCGACTGCCTAGCGACTGCCAAGCGACTGCCGATCGACTGCCGAGCGACTGCCTATGACTTCCATGTAATTATAGGCGACTGCCGTAAGACTGCCAAAGACTGCCAGCGACTGCCAAGAAAATGTACATGTAATTCCAACAGTGAGACACCCCTCGTTATTATCTATTTCAGAGATTTTCTACAACTTTTTTTTTATTTAAAACAAGTTTAATTTTCTGTACATAACTGGATTCGGCATAAAATTCTGCATATAGTGCACCGTCTTTATTTAAAGCACACTGCGGTGTGGCCATTCTATTTCTTATTTACTAAAACTTTGGTTAAAAGCATTATATACGAAAGGTGGTAAAAAACTAGAGTGAATATAATTTCTATAATATAATTAATACTTAGCTATGTTTTCTTAAACACGAAGGATACCAGAATAAATTCGTGTAGAAAAATTTACTTTATCCTATACAGGATATTTTTTAAGGCGTCACCAAAATCGTAATATTTAAAATATTGTATCTCATTTTTATTAAATGCAACACCTTGTATATAATTTTTCTTTCAGATGTAGAATTAAAAGGTAAACATTTTTTGTATTTAAAGTGTTCTTAAATTTTTAGCCGTTTTGCAAATATTTTCTGTATTTCATTACATATGGGTTTTCCAACGATAAAATATCAGACAAAGATCTTATTAGGTGGCTTTGATAAAAATTTACTGTTTAAAGAGCCATATGTAATATAATACTGCGAATATCTGCGAAACCATTAAAAATTTAGAAACACTTTAAATAAAAAAATGTTCACTTTTTAATTCTGCATCTGACAGAAAAATAATATACAGAATGTGGCATTTAAAAAAATTGAGATATACCATTTTAAGTATTCCGATTTTGGTGACGGCATAAAAAATACCCTATACAGGGTGTCCCAGAAATGAGTGCGTAATAAATGAGGCTCCAACACAGCAGCTATGCTATCCGGTGAAATAATCCTCTTTCAACGGTAAAATGAGTGCGAAATGGAATAATGTATATAGAATGATGCAAAATAATTAAAAAAAAAATAAAACTAACTTTACCATAACTTTTTTGTGACACCCTGTATATAACAAAACATTTTAGGATACGCCCCTTTATAAACCTTGAAACATATGAATAAAACTTTTTTCACATTTTCGACAACGACGACGATATTGGACTTTCTCGCACTAATGGGCCACCCTGTATATTTAAGGTGGTTTGAAGCTAGGTGTGGCACTTTTCTTCCCTCAAATTTTGAATATTGTTATATTACAACCACTTATAATAAAAAATAAATAAAAAACATAAAAAAATACAGTCCACTAAATTTATAAGAGATTATGCTATTATAAAATTCTTTCAATTAAAAAATATGAATAATTTGTGGAGACTTTCACGGAGATGTACAAAATATTTACTCTAAAATTGTTTCAAAAATAAATCTATATAAATTATCTTGTAAACTATCTATTATTGGAATGAAAATTTTATGGCAAATCCCCTGACCAAAAAATATTTTCATGCTCATATTTGAGACAACCTGTATATCTAAAAAACTATTTTTAAAATCTGCCCACATGCTAAAAAAAATAATAACATTTAATTTATTACATAATATCTCAGCTTCTAAAATAACCAAATATAATTAAATGTTAATTGACAATTACTGTCAGCTTGCCGATTTATATCCGATGGAAATCTAAAAAAAATCAAAGAACAATTTTTTGAATTATTACTACAATTAATAGCAGCACACAGTAATGCACTCATTTTTTATCAATCCATCTCTGTGCTGGAACGCAACGCTCGAACCTCGCAGTTCGACGGACGGAATTCAACTGAAACGCTTTGCAACCTGCCGATATTCGACAGCTTGCAAAAACTGGCAGAAAATATTTGCGAGAGTGCAACTACTCTTTTCCTTAAACTATGCAAATATGTATTAAAATAAATATTGTTCTTTAAATCAAACTAAAACTTGACCCAAAAAATTATACAGGGTGAGACAAAATTAATATTGAACATTGGTCACCTTTAAACGGAAGTTACCCTTTTACTTTAAAAGGAACACTCAGAATTCATCTCGCTTCAAAATACTATAAAGGCGGCTTATCCCTCAAACAAAGATTTTCGTAGACATTTTCATTTTTATGATTTAGTGTCAGTAGATCTTTATTATTTGATAAAATCTAGGTGGCTATGCAATTCCCTGACGTTACTTCAACAAAACTATAAAATTAGTTCACCTTTAACAACTAGTTATCATTTTGTATTTTACTAACCAATTAATGATCTAACCAATTAGCATTCCTAACCAATTAATGGAATGCTTAAATGCTCCTGATTTATTTTATGAAGATATGTTAAAAGCAGTTTTTAAAAAACCCGACCAAGTATTGTCGAAAACATGAGAGAAAAACTTTTCGAAGTCGCCTGTATAATAACAAGAAAAGTCTCCCTTTTTGTTTGTAAATTGCGATAAAGACATAAAAATACATTTTCAAAGTTTCTTGAATGTCCTTAAACACGTCTAACATTATATAAAATTTCACACAAAACAGTATATTTTGAGAGATGTTTTATATATAACTAGCGTGTACCAGCGACTTCGTTCGCGTCGAATTAATCATTTGTAACGGTGATGATAAAGCAAAGCAAGAATTTCGATTAACATACAAACTGGATAAAATTTTCTCACATTTATGTCAGCATGAGAAAAAATAATATGGCGATATTATTATATAACTTGGTAATATTTGAGGGGTAGTTTCATCTCGTTGGAATTTGACTTTCGAAAAATCCGTTTGCCAAAAATAAGCTTTTTACGTCAAGCAGTTTAAGCAGAATCGAGGTTAATCAATTACCCAACTTTTTGGAACACCCTATATGATTTTTTAAAAAATTTCAAAATATGTAAAAAAATATGCGTGTCCAAGCGTTTTCCCGAAAGACTCTCCGTTTTTTAAATAAGAAATATTGTAATATTTGAGGGGCGTTTTCACCCTCTTGGAATATGAGATTCGAGAAACCCCTCCTTATCGAACCTCTACACCCCATAGACAATCCGTTTACCAAAAATCAGCTTTAAACGTGAAGCAGCTAAAGCAGAATCGGTATTAATCAATGGTCATATTTTATGAAACACCCTGTATAAATTTATAAAAAAAATCTTAAAATCTGTAAAACAACAAAATAAAATATACGTGTTTAAGAGTTTTTCCGAAAAACTCACCGGTTTTTAAATAAAAAATATTTTAATATTTGAGGGATAGTTTCACCCCCTTAGAATTCGAGTTTCGAAAAATCGTTTCTTATCGAACCTCTACACCCTAAAGTCAATCTGTTTCCCAAAAACCAGCTTTTTACGTCAAGCGCTTTAAGCAGGATCGTGATTAACGATATGACTAGATTTTTCGAAACACCCTGTATACATTTTTAAAAAATCTTAAAATATGTGAAAAAACAAAATAAAATATACGTGTTTAAGCGTTTTTTCGGAAACTTGACCGTTTTTTAAATAAAAAATATTGTAATATTTAAGGGGTGGTTTCACCCTCTTGGAACTGGAATTTCGAAAAATCCCTTCTTATCGAACCTCTATACCCTAGAATCAACCTGTATGCCAAAATTGAGCTTCTTACGTTGAGTGGTTTGAGCAGGATCGTGATTAATCAGTATGTCAGTCACTTAAGTGTTTTATATATTAGTATAGATATCATGAGAGAAAAAAACTGACAAAAATGATAGGTTGTCAAGACCGTTCAAGTGACGTTTTAGGATCATAATCTCGATTTCAAATGAAGTCGCTGATATAAAAGAAAAATCGCATCCAGAGCCCCAGATGTCTCGAGATCGATCTATAAATACGAGCCGAAACATATACATTTTTTAATATTTTATTAAAAATTAAAATAGCTTTATACACGCTTGCAATTCTAAAACAACAATGTTTTAACTGTCCTAAAATGTTTGCACCTCTTATCCTCACACACCATCAATCTTCTCGGACTTTGAAACTAACACGCCAACTGCAACGTCTCGACCTTATCCGTCGACCGGCGCTAAACCGTCTCCACTAAACTGTCGGCGGTGGCCTTGTCGACCTTTAAAACTTTCCGAAAATTACGAAGAAAACTTCGAGTCCGAAATCTCGCCCGGCTCAAAAGGGCTTTATAATTTTCATCTCCGCGCCGCGGTATTGTCGAACTTAATAAATGTTTCTCACTCGTTATGTATTCGTATCATTCTGGAGAGTTGGCGAAAGAAGGCAAGCGGTGGATTTCGGGAAACTTTTCGTCGGGGAAACAAAAGAAATTTGAGTGAGGAAAAGGAAAAAATGCGGGAAAGGGGAGAAATAAAAGTTATGAAAATATATTTTTGCTTTAGAACTAACACTAATACTGTATTATTAACACAGAACTAACAATTAATACTACCTATGTAAAAATTAATTTAATATAAAAGTATTTTTTCGGTACTTTTTTGGGTACTCTAGTGGTTTTTTTATTACTAACATTTTTGTGTAAGAACCGCTTAATTTTGTGATCCTTTTTTTTTATTTTTTTTTAAATATTTAATTACAAACGTAGGCGCTACTTACAATTTAAAATACAACTAATAGAATTGTCTTAACGAATAACCAAGTTGACCGTCTTTGTGGATGCGTTTAGATCTTTACCTGTAATCAAAGAAAAAGTATCTGAGCAAAAGAATTCAGCCAAATAAATAAATCTTACTCATAACTTACAAGTTTTATTTTATTTATTTTACTACTTGGATTTATTAATCCTTAATTATCAATCATTAACCAATGAGCATCAATACCTTAATTATTAATTAACATTAATTAACCATTGAGCAGTACTACCTTAATTATTACAACTATAAGTGGCCATAATATACTGATCGACAGTCTGGTGTTGGCATTGTCAACAATGCCCATTATTCCGAACGACAGGAATAATATTAATACCATACTGAAGGACAGTATATTGGCATGAACGACAATGCCAATTATTCCGAACGACAGGAATAATATTAATCACACTGAACGACAGCGTGTTGGTATGAACGACAATACCAGTTATTCCGAACGACAGGAATAACAAAATCATACTGAACGACAGTATGTTAGAATGAACGACAATGCCAATTATTCCGAACGACAGGAATAATATTAATCACACTGAACGACAGCGTGTTAACTTGATAGACGGACTTCGGAGTCGGAAAATGTTCAACTGCTTTTATCTTGTCAGTACCTGGTCTGACCGTGCCTTTTTCGATATCATAACCCAGGTAAGTTACAGATGAGTTAAGGAATGTACATTTCTGTAAGTTTAAAGTAAGCCCTTCTTCCCTAAATATTTTTAAAACCTTTTCCAAAACTTCCAATGTTTCTGGTATCGTCGGTGCATATAAAAGAATATCATCTTGGTATAAAGCAGAATTTTCACGTACAGGTCTCAGTATTTTGGTCATTAACCGCTGAAATACCCTTGGTGCATTGGATAATCCAAAAGGGACTCTATTATACTCATATTGACCTTCTGGTGTTACAAATGCTGTGAAGTGCTTGGAAGACTCTTCTAGAGGCACTTGATGATAACCGGATCGTAAGTCAAGACTTATAAAAAAGTTTCCTCCTTGGAGTTTATCAATTTGATCATCAATGCGAGGTAAAGTGTGGCTATCTTTTATAGTCAAAGAATTAAGTTTTCTGTAGTCTATACAAAAACGCTTTTCACCATTTTTCTTTTTACAAGTAAAACGGGTGAAGAATACTCAGAGTCAGATTCTCGAACAATTCCATGAAGTAGAAGTTCTTCAACGATGTCCTTGACTATGTTTTGTTCCGTTCTTGACATTCGATAAGGCCTGTATAAAAATGGTTTGCTTTGTCGTTCAAATTAATTCGTAAGCTGACTGACTTAGCACAGCCTAGGTCTCTAGTGTTTAAAGCAAAGCAGTCTCTATATTCATTCAATAGCTTAGTCAGTGTTTCCTTAGTTTCTTGATTTACTTTACCGATTATATTATTTCTTCTTCGGGTAAATGTCTAGAAGTTGTTTCTTGGATAAGTGAAATTTTCTCTATTGGTTGAATTTCTTCTATGCAAGGATGTGCTCTAGCAAAAACTGTATTCTTTTTGAAACTTATTTCCCTATCCGATAAGTTTATACAGGGTACGGTGGACGATTTTCCTCTTTTAAGTGTTATAATTGTGTGAGGTGTGCAGTACTCTTTTCCTGCAGGTGATCTTAGGCTAGCATTGATACATAAATCTCCCTCGTATTCGTTATTGTAAACTTGTACGTGTCCCCAATGATTCGGTAGAATTGTCGCATTTGTTGCTAGTTGTAAAACAATTTTACTGATATGTGATTCTGGTTCAATTTGATTTATTCCTGAACGCTTAAAAAATTTAAATGAAATATTATCCTTAATAGCTAGTATACCTGGTAACTCAGAAAAATTTCTTCTTATTAGAATTGGTACATCTTGTGTATAATCTGGTACGACATATGCATCTATTGTTGTTGCTATATCATCAATTACAAGATTGAACGACGTAGTTCCCAGTGTAGTAGTGTAGGAACTCCCAAAGCATCAAAGAGTAGTTTTTTTTAACTACACCGTAAACCCAAACGTTCAACTTCCGATAACTTAATAGTAGTACATGAATTTCGTAAATTTATATACGCTAACGTTAATGCGCCATAAGCATCACACTAAGCCTCGCACACATAAATATACAATCATGAGTACAGATCAACGTGTATTAATAATTTTAGGTTATTTATTTTCCTTTAATTAATTTATCTTTATGTTTTTGGTAATGTTTTTGGTAATGTTTTTGGTAATCCCACTTCTGTGCTGTAAGAACCACTTAATTTTGTGATCCTTTTTTTTATTTTTTTTTTTAAATATTTAATTACAAACGTAGGCGCTACTTACAATTTAAAATACAACTAATAGAATTGTCTTAACGAATAACCAAGTTGACCGTCTTTGTGGATGCGTTTAGATCTTTACCTGTAATCAAAGAAAAAGTATCTGAGCAAAAGAATTCAGCCAAATAAATAAATCTAACTTACAAGTTTTATTTTATTTATTTTACTACTTGGATTTATTAATCCTTAATTATCAATCATTAACCAATGAGCATCAATACCTTAATTATTAATTAACATTAATTAACCATTGAGTAGTACTACCTTAATTATTACAACTATAAGTGGCCATAATATACTGATCGACAGTCTGGTGTTGGCATTGTCAACAATGCCCATTATTCCGAACGACAGGAATAATATTAATACCATACTGAAGGACAGTATATTGGCATGAACGACAATGCCAATTATTCCGAACGACAGGAATAATATTAATCACACTGAACACAGCGTGTTGGTATGAACGACAATACCAGTTATTCCGAACGACAGGAATAACAAAATCATACTGAACGACAGTATGTTGGCATGAACGACAATGCCAATTATTCCGAACGACAGGAATAATATTAATCACACTGAACGACAGCGTGTTGGTATGAACGACAATACCAGTTATTCCGAACGACAGGAATAACAAAATCATACTGAACGACAGTATGTTGGCATGAACGACAATGCCAATTATTCCGAACAACAGGAATAATTCTCGACGCTGAACGACAGCAGCTTTAGACACGAACGACAGTGTCTATTATCTGAACGACAGATAAAAGGCCTAGGTATAAAACCCATCTTGTAATAAGTAATTAATTGCTCAGTAAAGAATAAACGAAATATATACCAAAAAATGATAATTAAATAAAATGTAAATAAAGGTAAATTAATTTGCCCGTGAGCACAGACTCACCTAATTTATAGAACGGCAAGCACACTCACAATAACTACAATACGATTTACCGTTAAGTACCGAATTCTGAACGAAAGACAAAACACCCGTATTCGGCCACGCACTCTGGAAAAGTAAAAAGAAGTATATTTTTCGAAAGCAGGCATCGCCGATGGGTCAGCCAGATGTTTTAGCAATGGTGCGTTTTATCCCTCGTTTCAGAATCAGGTACCTAGTTGGTAGGAATAAGAGTAAAAAAAAGATATTCTTACATTTGTTATAACTTTTTTTCATATGCCTGCACAATAGCTGCTACAACCTTTTTGACTTAAAACTCTACTAGCCAACAAGCTATTACAAGTTAGATAATTTAGCTACAAATTAATTAAAAATTAATCAAAATATGACTGCTATCACTTCTTCTTCTTCTAATACAGATTCATTAATGGATGTTTGCGATAACATTTTCCATTGCTTCTCTGTTCCGGGCGGTGTGTATTAACTACTGAACATCGTGTAGCCCTGTCCACTGTCTAATATTCCTCAGCCAAGACATTTGCTTCCTTCCGATACCCCTCCGGCCTTCGATCAACAAATGCAAGAATTGATATTTGGGGTTTCGCATTATGTTAGTGATGGGTTGTTATTTAACTATCTGTTATTTTATAACAATTATTTAGAAATAACATAACGCAACTGTTATTACTTTTAAAAAATAACAGATATAAAATAACGATACGCAGAGATCGACCGTTCATGAAACGAAGTCGGCGCTCTGCACCGCCACGAAATTCCATGCTGCTCGAAGCAATTCCAAAAAACAACTAATATGCATTATGGATGGAAAACATTACGACAACCATCGATACAGGCGGCGAGATACAACGGACAACGGAGTGGGGAATGCGCTGCGGCGCGGCGCGGCGAACGTAGCTGCATCGGTCGATGGTCGTGTGAAGCTTGCAACAGCTCAAAATAATAGGATATAAAAGCAGCAGCTTTTTGAAACAGTTGCGGGCATAACGCCTGGCGGTCGAGATAACAGGAGTGGGAAAGGAACGCTGCTGCATCGGTCGATTGTCGATGGAGGCTCGCAACGGGTTGGAGAAGCAGTCATTTTAGATACGTTGTTTTTTAACCTGTTACGAGCATAACAGAGCGGCGGTCGAGATAATCGGAGTGGGAAAGTAACACTGCTGCATCGGTCGATTGTCGATGGAGGTTCGAAACAGGTTGGAGGATAACGCACCAGTTGTTTTAGATACATTGTTTTTCAACCTGTTACGAGCATAACGGGCGGAGGTCGAGATATTATGGCGTTGTATGTTTCAGTACTTACTTATTAAGTTTCAATATTTAGGTATTTATTTATTCTGAAAATTTCTCAGAATAATATTTTAAGATTTTTTAAAAATGTAAACAGGGTGTTTTGAAAATTCTGGTCATTGATTAATCACGATCCTGCTTAAAGCCATTGACCTAAAAGGCTGATTTTTAGAAAACGGATTGACTTTAGGGTGTAGAGGTTCGATAAGAAGGGATTTTTGGAAACTCGAATTCTAAGGGGGTGAAACCACCCTCAACTATTAGAAATTTTTTTATTTAAAAACCGGTGAGTTTTTCGGAAAAACTCTTAAAACACGTATATTTTATTTTTTGTTTTACATATTTTAAGGTATTTTAAAAATATATACAGGGTGTTTCATAAAATATGACCATGGAGTAATCACTATTCTGCTTAAACTGCTTGACGTTTAAAGCTGATTTTTGGTACACGGATTGACTGTGGGGTTGAGGTTCGATAGGGGTTTCTCAAATTCCATGAGTGTGAAAACGCCCCTTAAATTACAAAATTTGAGCGGCGTTTTATTTTTTGACATCCTGGAAATACTACCACCGAGCACGTCATTGTTGCAACTTGCAACTGCGTTAATACGCCTGGC
Organism: Sitophilus oryzae; assembly: GCF_002938485.1. Lineage (NCBI taxonomy): Eukaryota > Metazoa > Arthropoda > Insecta > Coleoptera > Curculionidae > Sitophilus > Sitophilus oryzae. Next base: position 242,052 of record NW_022147431.1, on the reverse strand, counting down.
GGTGACCGCCTCATACTCTTTCAGATATTTAGCAATAAAATAAAGAAATCTCTTATTTTTAAGCAGTTATTTTAAGCTGTTATTTTAAGCTGTTTTTTATGAATAACTATAACAGTTTCAACTGTTATCTAAAAATAACAGTTTTGTCCATCACTACATTATGTGCCCCAGGTATGCGTTTTTTATTCTTTTTAATCAATTCAAACAATTCACGCTCTTTGTCAACACGTCTGAGCACTTCTTCATTTGTCAACCTAGCCGTCCAACGTATCTTCAGGATTCTGCGATATAGCCACATCTCGAAAGACTCCAATTTTTTGATGGTAGCTGATTTCAATGTCCAACCTTCCGTACCATAAAGGAGCACCGACCACACATAACACTTTACGAATCTTAATCTAAGGCTAAGGTCAAAATCAGAACAGACAAGTACTTTTCGTAACCTCAAGAATGCCTGCCGAGCTTGTTCGATGCGACATTTAATTTCCTTGTCTGATGTCCAGGGAGATCCAGAGAGTCTTCGGAGAGCCAGATGCCCAAGTACTTAAATTTATCTACTTTTTCTATGGGCCTTGAGTTAAATGTTAAGATGGACTTTATACAGATGGTATATAAACATCTGGGTTTCTGGATATTATCATAAATTTGGTTTTCTTGTTGATGTTTAAACCCACTGCTTTGCTCTGTTCTCCTACCTTGTTGACCAGTTGTTGTATGTCGTGTATATTGTCTGCACCGTATCGTCACAATTAAGACCTATTTCCACGTCCTCCAGAGCCTCCTGGAAAATAGCTTCTGAGTATAAATTAAATAGGAGTGGAGATAGCACGCAACCCTGTCGCACCCTCTTCTAACTTGTATGGGATTGGACATAGTATTGGACAATTTTATTTGTGCTGTTTGGTTCCAGTCGAGGATATATAGAATAAGGATATTCCACTGGCCCAAAAAAAACGTGCCGTATTTTGTCGAGGAAGTCGATTTCGTCACGACCAATGGGTGTCGAGTATTTGAAATTGAAAACATATAAATTGACGGTAACCTATGTTTTTTGACTCATTTCACTGACAAATGTGATGAGATCGTTATTGTAATTTATAGATCCAAAATCCAAACGTTTTTTGAATAAATAATTTATTTTAAAGTTATTTCCTAGAGGTTTGGTTTGGCCTTCTATATTCTGGTATTTGTCTACTAATAAATAATATCTTATTTTGTATTTCGATGTATGGAAATCCGCAAGTTTTGTATCTGAAGCCGCAAAGAAATTTCGCTCTATAGTGAGAAAAATTTTATATCTTTTTAGACGCGTAGAATAACATAATTTCTTATTTCAGATGTTTTAAATGTGAGTGCTTAATGTCAAAAATTAAAATATATACTTGAAATATTGGTCGAAATATTTCAAGTTACACCCTTTGCCCTTTGGAAGTAAACAAATATTGAAGAAAGTGTTGTGCCTTCACAGAATTTAAATTGGCATTAGGAATAGATTTCCTTGATTTAGTAATAATATTGCTCATAGAAATTGATAATATACTATTTTATATTCACTCGTTCAAGTGCTGATCTATTTTTAAATTGAATATTTATGTAAGTATTATGTATAACACAATATAAATAATTTAAGGACATAAGAAGTTAAAATTTCAAGTGCCAATATTGATTATTTTTCCAGTTTTATTCAAATATATTGAAATTAATATGGAAACAAAAGTTCATAAATATTATTCTTAATAACAAGAATTGAGATTTGGGCATAAGTTTGAAAAGCCATGTCAGAAGAGTAGGATTAAAGACAAAGTATTAAGGTAACATATATTTACATAAAGTTTTAATAACACTGACAATTTTATTTGTTTATGTTTATTAATTAAAATTTAGTTGCAATTTATTTCATATTCTAATATTTTTGAGAAAATTTTACTTTTATACATACCTGAATATTATGCTGCTTTTTTATTTTAAAGTGTGCCGACTGTGCTGTTATTTTTATACTAATAATATTGTATACTGTAGGTATCGTATTCATATATAGTTATATATATATATCAGTAGTAAGATACTTACTTTCTTTCTATGCGTACTTATATCCTTTATAGTCTTTCTAAGTGCATATAATACTACTTTTTTAAGAGAAGGCAGTTTTTAATAATCTATTGTTAATTCCCCTAATTCTGTGTCCCCTGGTTCTGCTATACAACAATTATATATTTTTTTATCATTACTGATTTTAAAAGTTTCTTTTCAAAGAATTTGACCATATATTTTTTTTTCAGAGTAATTGGGCTGTTCCTGAACAATATTGAATATAAATATTCAAAAATATGATAAACTGCATATCCTACTAAGTAGATCAATACCAAAATTCCATTAGAGAAATAAGTTAAAATTATGTTTTACTTGTATAATTTTCTTGCTATTTGTCCACCATTATTTGTGACTTAGAAATTAAATAGTCAAAAAGAATTTAGTACCAGTTTTTATTTCCCAAAAAAAATAATTGTTAAATAATTACATATTGCTTAAGATACAGTATATTATATTGTGTTTATAGTTGATAATTCTAGTTCTTAGTTGTTTATAGTTGATAATTAACAATATTTCTGATGTTAGATATTATATTGGATAAAAAATTTAATTACCAATAGCTACCTACCTATGTAGCTGCAGATTATATATTGTGTAGTAGGTACTGTATAATTTTTTAGTTCAAGAAACAAATATCAGTACAAGTATATAACCAAAAAAATGTTGATGCAAATTCTTTGTATAACATACGTACCACTATGGTATTCAACTTTTCATTGTTCTTTTAATTAGATAAACAATAAGCACATTAATTCGTTTATTAAACAACCAAAACTAACTACTTAAATTCACAATATAAATATCACAATAAATGTATAAGCTTTGATCAATTCCTATTATTAATACCGGACGACTTCATACTTTATAACTACCAATGGCTATCCTACTAACACACTAGCCAACTAATAATAAATCTGTTCTAAAAAAATACAACATAAAGACATCGTTATTGCAATAATATAGAAATATATTCCATGTACCATTAACTACCTATAAATACAATACCCACATCTTCTTTTACGCGAATAGTGCGTTAGGAGGCAGAAATATTGCCTGTATTGTACATCGTACAAATTGGGTAGAATTTATTAATATCCATTGCAAACATTTCTCTTTCAAAGGGTCTAAATGTTTTGTCTTTTTACTGTGTCCCTGTAATATGTTATCAATTAACAACAGTTATCAAATATGACCTGGACAATAATAATTGTTTTACCTTTTTCAAACTAAACTCTTTAAACAAACTATATAAATAAAATTTATCTCATAACCTAACTTGCTGCTAGAATTTCTTTCTTGCTATTCTATGTTCCTGTATTGTTATTCTTCACATTATCAATTTCTATGAGCAATATCATTACTAAATCAAGGAAATCTATTCCTAATGCCAATTTAAATTCTGTGAAGGCACAACACTTTCTTCAATGTTTGTTTACTTCCAAAAAATGTCAAAGCATATAACTTGAAATAATATTTCAAGTATATATTTAAATTTTTGACATACACTCACATTTAGAACATCTGAAATAAGAAATTTTGTAATTCTACACGTCTAAAAAGATATAATAACATTTTTCTCACTATAGAGCGAAATTTCTTTGCGGCTTCAGATACAAAACTTGCGGATTTCCATACATCAAAATACAAAATAAGATATTATTTATTAGTAGACAAATACCAGAATATAGAAGGACAAACCAAACTCTAGGAAATAACTTTAAAATACATTATTTTTTCAAAAAACGTTTGGATCTATAAATTACAATAATAATCTCATCACATCTGTCAGTGAAATGAGTCAAAAAACATAGGTTACCGTCAATTTATATGTTTTCAATTTCAAATACTCGACGCTCATTGGTCGTGACGAAATCGTCTTCCTCGACAAAATACGGCATATTTTCCAACATAGCCCGCTATCATGGTACAAAGAATACAAGGTATGATCGATAGCGGCTCCAATTTCGTTCAGTTCGCGCATACCACCTGTGACGTCACTAGGAAAATAATGAACAAATAAAAAATATAGAAAGTTGACAGGAGATCTGCATTTTTTGGGGTTATGGTTAAGAATTGTTCATTTTTAAGACTTTTTAGTTCGTTTAATTTAATAATTACTAAAACCAGCAGTTCCAAAAATATATTTAAAAATAATAATTATCTATTAACATGGATTTGGACGATAATAGGTAAGAATACTAAATTTATTTCTATATTGTTTATTTAGGTTTTTAAAAATTGTTTATTAGGTTTTTAGTTTGCGATGTTTATGGTAAATAATTTTCATGTTCATTGCCTCTGAATTCACATGAGGACAGAGATGAGGATATCTATGGAAAAGTAACCACAAGAGGAATTGTTACATCATTTAAAAAATGTTGGAAAGTTTATTGTTTCCCATTGAACAGTAGAAAATGCCAATGCAGATATTGTAATTGTGATAGAAGTAATTCCAAGGGTGAAGTTTATTATAATTAGTGGAAGTAATTCCAAGGGTGAAGTTTATTATAATTAGTGACCTGTGCTTCTTTTTATATGTAGATGTTTCAGGTTTTGAGAATAAATCGGTTGAACGAAACCCAAAATTTAGAGGAAGATGCCCATCAAGGATTATATAGCTCATATTTCCTTTAATGGTAGGCAATTATTCAATGCAAATTAACTTTTTAAGTGACTGAAATATTAAATAGTTTACAATATGGTATATCAGTAAAAATATATTTTACTTTTAGGTACAATTAGGGCTCGATACATTTCAAAAAGTAGAATATTATTTTATATTAAACAAAGACATTATAAATATAGACCGAACATCTCATTCATAAATACTCGTTGGTAGTGTATCAAACATTCCAATGTGTCAAACAAGGACAGAAGAGACAGAGAAGTCTAAAATTTCCGACCCCGGCAACTAGGCGCATTTGGATTGTTCTAATGGCCAGTGGCGTATCGTTTTTTGGAACGAATTTAATTAGTAAAGTAAAAAAGTAAAGTAATTAGTAAAATGTTTACTCCATATTAATATACTACATTAACACTTTTTCGTCAGATAAGTTTTGTTATAAGGTCTAATATAATAATACCGTATGATCGAATAAAAACGGCGTCCAGTTGGCTTGGAAATGACGATCGATGGCATTTCCTATATAAATTTACATATAAAATGACAGCGATCTTCATTTCATAGCCATCGCTGACGCCGTTTTAATTCGATAATACGGTATAATTAATATCCCACATATACTTATGTTGAAACGTTAGTAGGTAGTTTTCGAAAATCGCTCCAACGTCGATTTTCAATTTAAACTTTCAGTTAATTCTATATAAACTTTCAGTTACTTTTGAATATTTACAGGGTGACTCAGGCTTCCGAAACAGTTCAATATTAGGTTTGCGGTTGGTGACTTTTCTTTCAATTTTTTTTTTCAGAATATGGAGGCAATGGTAAAGCACATTTTAGACATTTTTGTAAATATAGGGGGCCGGAACATATTTTCAAACTAAAGTATAAAAAAAAAGAAATACCTAGGGTTGCCACCTGTCCTTTTTTGAAAAGGACAGTCCTTTTTTGGAATAACTTGTCCTTTTGACTTTTTTTTACTTAAAAAGTCATTTTTATTTACGTATTTTCCCTGAGAAAATTATCTACAGCAAACAGAAATATTATTTTCGTCCAAATTTAATTAGAGATGTTATAAAACTTATAAATACATTTTTCTTGTTTAGAATAGGCAACCTTATTTAGAACTTTCCGTTTAATCTCAAATGATAATTTAGGTTTTAGTTTTACCTTTTTTGATCTCAAAAAGAACTTTTTAAAATTAGTAATTAGTAACGATTTAGTTAGTTCGCAATCGATAGCTTCCTGTAAAGTAATACGTAATAGTTGTTTAATCTTGTATTATTAATAACTTCCTATACCTAAAATCAATATTTAATGAGAAAATTGTGTTTTTTTGAAAATATAAGTCAAGATTTGGTCGGTCTTCTTCTTGTATTATGATGGCTCTGATACGAGGCAATTACCTTTTAGTCTCTCAATAGAAGGCATTTATCATTAAAAGTATCAAATCTGTGTGCTACAGCATGGGATTTCTGTCACATAATAATGAATATTACGTTTATTTACAGATCCATTACTTTTAAAGGTAGCTTCATCAGGCAATCAAATTTTAATTAAATGTCCCAATCTTCATGAACTGTATTAAGCATATGTCTTGCGGTTTGAATCACCCCGAGAATCACCCTGTATGTTGACAAAAATATTTTGAAAATGTGCGTTACAATGGCCCCCATCTTATGTAAAAAATTAAGAATTAAAAATAAAATAAAAAAATTACAAACCTAAAACGTAATAGGTAAAAAGCTTTTTTGGAGGCCTGGGTCACTCTCTATATAGGTATGTATAAAACTAGTAGCCTTAGAATTATTTACAGTTCGTCTCATTCTAAAAAAAGGTAAACACACCGTACAAATAACTCTAGGAAGAGGTATTTGTACGGTGGTAAAAAATTGTTTAAACGAGGCCGAAGGGGCAGATATAATAATGCAATAAAATGTAAAAAAGGGCGGGTAAATACCTTTGTTTATTTGTTGAGCAAAATTCCTTTAGAATATCGTATATAATGACCAAAATATGACGCAATTTTAAGAAAAAAATTCACAGTCCTTTACAAAGATACAACCGGGGGGGCATTGAAAATGATGAATAAAACGTAAAAATATGATTAGTGTTAATATGAGTGTATTACATACATATGTTTAAATAACGAACTTAACAAAAAACAACAGATTTAAAGATTCACTGAAAAAGTAGTAATGTTAAAATTAAATAAAACATTATCAATAATAACTATGCGATTGCACCTCTCCGTAAAACAAGCAAGCAAAAAAAAAGAATTCTTACGGAAAGTTACACTTTACGATATAATTTTTTAACTGTTAAAGGCAAACCTCATTTAAACACAAAACTTTTTAATACCTACTACTGTATCTAAAAGACTTTTTTTTAAATTACTAAATTCTTAGCCACGCTTCTGTTTTTCTTGGCTGTTGTGCGTCACGTCACAGATTAACAGGCCAACGTTTGCACCACAAGGCGATGCTGCAAACCACTAGGTATACCGGTCGTAGAAATTTATGTTATACAACTTGTAGTCAATCTACACAAATATTATCAAAAACTTTTTTTCTTTTAAAAAGTGTTCAGATTTTGTAAAAAGTATAAGTCAAAATCGCAAAACTTAAATTTGATATGAGTTTCTTAGTTTTTAACTAATATAGTGGCGAATTACAAAAATTCCTTTTCAATGAAAATTAATGAGTTAAATAAAATAATTTAATAAATTACTAGCTTTTTCTCGCGACTACGTTCGCGTTACACCTCGAATCGTTTATGCATTGATTTAAATGATTTTTTACTTCTTTATAGAGAGCTAGTGAACATATAGATGTTTTTTATTTTTCATCTTTTTTTTATTTATTAAGAGCACTAATACTCTCTTTATAGGTTATTTTTTATTCTTTGAAGGATAATTGAGGAAGATATATTTCCTTATGATGTCACTAAATAAACCCTTGTATAAAATTTTATACTGTCTGGTTTATAATGTTATAGTATTGCATTTTCGTACAGCAAACTTTCATTCCCTATTTTACTCCCTAAGGGTATAAATTTCATAAATTCGCTTTACCTTTGTGCCAATTTTTATGTGTATAATCCAGACGTCACCAAGTTTTATATAAATTTTTACTAACTTTACCCATTTGGTTGATGAATTTCAAAAATTTCTTCTAATTCTTTTTGTAGGATTTCATTCTTCTAGACGAAATAGTAAGGAATTTTCATACAACAAACTGTTCCGAGATAATTTTACTCTCTAAGAGGATGAATTTCCTAAAATCGCTTTGTGTAGCTAATTCACTAATGTCGTTTAAACGAACCTTTGTGCTAATATTTATGTATCTAAAGCTGGCGGCATCAACTCACTCTAAAATATCTAAAAACGTAATATATAATCTAACTGACACACCACTGACAATGACAACTAATTTATTTCTGGAGGTATTGTGTGTAGGTGTTTTCAGGTATGTTTTAGTATTTAGTCGTTTTACACAAAGAAATAGCCATTAAGCACTATAAAAATACTTCATAACAAATCTACACATATATACCTTTCATTTAAAAAAAGAATCATCAAGATTGGTAAAGCGGTTTCGGCGGGATGGATGCAACAAAAAAACTCTTTGAGCTTTTATATATGTATGGATTAATTATTTTTCCAACATATTTTACTTTGCAAATTTTTATAAATATTCAGACTCGCCAATATCGTACTCCACCGTGTCCAGCCTGTTTAGCCAAACGTAGGCCGATTCCTCTTCGGCGGCGTCGTGACCCTGGCCGAAGGAAGTCTTGAAGACGCTCATCCGCGCATAGGAATAAGTTGACTGCGTAGCGTATTGCGTATTAATCGATTCTGAAACTTTCTATCTCGTGTATAACATGTTACGCAAGTTTATTATTTTAATCTCGATTTTAATAGATAAATGTGTGAAATGCCATTTGTGATTTTTTAATTTTAAGCGAAAAGTATAACATTTTAGGAAAAAGAAACACTGTAATATTTAAAAGAATAAAAAGAAATTAGTCTTATTTTGAATGGAAAATATAGAAAAAACTCTTTCTATAGAAAAAGTCTTTATACTAACCAGAATCCGGTGACATATACGCGGTCTCACCGGAAACATTACTTATTACTTCGCATAACTTGAAGAATATCTACTTTTAATAATGAACACTTCAGAAATACACCAGTTAAAACATTTATTATTTGAGATTAAAACTCGAATTAAATTATAAATATTAGTTACCTATGTTGTTAAAGCTTTTATAGGCCTGTTTAACGACTTAATATATATAACTATATATATATAATAACAGCGAAAAAATCTGTGCGCGTACCTACCACTATTGTTACAGGTTAATTCGTTAAAGAAATATGTTACACAAGTTAAAAACGCTAAAATTTTAATGGTATTACTTGTGCATTATTGACCTTATAATGTAATTTGTGTTGGAATTATATCTTCTTTAAATATAATTAGACTTTTTAACGACTTTTAAATTACCTAGGAAAAAATCTGTGCACGTGCCTACCAGTATTGTTACAGGTTAATGCGTGAAACAAATGTGTTACATATTATTCGTAGTATTAGTGGTATTATATTGGAATCAGCTTGGCATTAGTTGGGCATTATATGAGAAATTTTGGTATTTAATTTGAATTTTTGGCATTACTTTGGCATTAGTACACAGACATTTGTCAGCGGTTTACTCCTTGTAGATAATCAAAAAGTTTTTTGATAAAATTTGCTTTTTATGTCAGATCATTTCTATGAAAAATTACATTAGATTTTTATTAAAGACGCTGGGTAATTAAAACATTGACTTATTAGTGAATGTTTTAATCAGGCTTAATTAAGCTTGTCCACTTTAAATAAGGGGTCACGAAATATCCTCCTTGGAGTGTTTGGGTAAAGGGGTGTATAATAAATTAATCGTTGTTTTATAATAAAAATAAAAACCATAAAACATTTATTTGTGAGTAAAATAATGCAATGGTTGGATAGCTCTCCTTTATAATTAGGTGACTAAAAATACACTAAAATAATTACAAAAAAAATCTTGTACTTATTTAGTAATTACGTCAATATTAATTAATTGACTTTCTAGTCTATTTTATTTTATGTACAAATATATTATTAAATTTTAAGCATTAAGTAATAAAACACTTTGTGGGGCCCTCTTATCATAAGACTTATACTTATCACGAAATATACTCCTAGTTTCACCCCTTACAGAAAACAGTGTAAGGGTTGTAAATAAATTAATATAATCACTGTTTTATAATAAAAGAAACTACAAAAAAAAAACATTTCTTATTTGTGAGATTAAAAACAAAACAATGCATTGGTTAAAATTACATTCAATACAATGTATATTTATAACATAATATAGCCATTACTATTATACTATTATTATTAAAATAATATGTATTGTAACATATTTCTTTAACGAATTAACCATTAACAGACTTTTATATATACCCAGTATATTTTTGTTTTAACAAACCAATCAGGAAAAATCCAAAACCTACAATATAGGAGGTATAAGATGAAAACTTATATAATGACAACCAAAGATGACAACTACTTATCGGATAAAAAATTAATTACTACTGTCAGCTAGTTCAGCTACTGTCTAGGTAGAATATGCCTAGAGTACCTACACCTACCTATGATGTAGGTAGATTAAAGCTTATTTTGATGTTACCTCTCACTTCGGTGTCACAAGCTGAATTTTTCAGGGATGGAAGTACAGTACATGATATGGGGACCCTTATTCCGAAAGTAGTACAAAATTAGAGGTACTATTAACTAATTATAGGTACTATAATTATAGGTACTACTAATTATAGGTAAAAGAGCACTATCATCAAAAATCGATATATTAATACCACCGTATAGAGAAAACAAATACTTATTTTTTGATCCAGTACACAATAAAGTCTTCGTAGGGAGTAATTTTTTATAAATATTTACGAAAAAAACATTTCCATTAGCGCTTATGACCAAAAAAAACTTTAAACATGAATAATCCCATTTTCAATCAATACGAAAATTTGGTTTAAGAATTGATTTTTTTAATCAAAAACAAAAAAAAAAAAAAATGAAAAAAGAAACAATTTAAAAGTTTCGCTTATGTCTTGACAAGGTATCAAAGCAAACCCCATATTTTTTGCTTTAAACTAATAAAGATATATCAATAAACAATTAGCGATGTAATGGTTTTTGCGCGCGCTGGCCGACTGCCGCCGCTGTGCCGAGATTTCCTATACCCTTGTATATATGACGTCATGGTGTGGCAAATGTAGCATTTTAATTCGATTTGGGCTCCCTTATATAGGATAACAGAAACATTTTCAATGTTAAAAATGTCGCTTTCTAGCTTATAATAAAGTTTCAAATGCAACGTTTATATTCAAATGTGTTATGATCTACAACAGTTAAGTAGTAAATGAGACGAATTATAATTCAATTACCGGCTACTACGTTCTTGTTTTAATAGCTCAAAATTTAACAAATATAATTAGAAATTATTTTAATTGTGAGGGGCTCCCTTGTGGGACGCCTATGTACGGCGATTACGGCGCAGCGGAAACAATACCTACCTGTGAAAAGACAAATTCCGGTAATTTGAGCTTATTTTTCCACACATTTGACATTGTCGTACCATATTGAAAATCGCAGATTCAAAATTACGTTAAACAAAAGCAAAACTACTGAAAAGTTCACCTCGGACTTGATTCCGACTTCAAACACAGCGTAAGCTAAACGTAGTACGTTATAACGGACCAAGGGCCATCGCGAGGAGTGGTGGGACGGACGGCTCATTTCATTCTGGAAGACTTGCAGCGACGTTGCCAATAGTTCTAAACGTTTCAGCACATTAAACAGTAAACATGTCCTTTAATAGTAAAGTATATATCCTCTGGTTAATAACATATTATTACGTATGCTTCTTTAAAAATAAACTATTAATTTAATTAAGAAATTGGGATTTATTGATATCCGGTGAAGGTTTTAAAGTCACCTTTTCTGCAAATCAAACTAAGTAGATAGGCGCAAATTTGAGACGTGGCAATGTCGCCTTCTCTATTTCAGTTGGTTTTTACAGTACGTAGTCAACCTCCGATTGTTTGATCGGGTTAAAATGCACAATGCGATATCTGTTCTTCCTAAATCTATGATATTAAATGAGGTATTGTACCAACAATCAATTTATATTAATACCGGAGATTAAAAAATCACAGAATAAATAGTTCTTTTTTTTATACTACAAAAATAAACTATAGAATACAACAGTATTTAAAAAAATAAATAAAAACTTATGTCCCGGCCGAGATTCGAACTCGGTCTCTCGCTTCCCTAGCCGACTCCTTATGAACTGCTCCACAGTAACTTGTTTAGCGATAATTCAATGACGGTATATAAACAAAAAAACAGGTTTATAACAATATCTTGACGATTTGAACTGGCGCGCGAGGCGTGCTGACCAATAGCGCCTGTTATCACCTGTAACGTAGCAACCAACCTGCGCAATATCATACCTTGTATTCTTTGTACCATGGCCCGCTATAGGGAGTTGAATATCCTTCTTCTATGTATCCTTGGTTCCAGTATAGCTATCACTATGTATTGAATATTAAAATTTTTATTAAATTATTTATAAAAATATTGAAATTGTCTATGGTGTATGTTATTTATGCAAGGCAGTGTTTTTGAGTATACTGGGTGCGTCTCAAAAGTGGATAACTCTTATAACTTTTTTATTTTTACAGAAAAAAAAACGAGATTTGGTATCCTATATGACATAAATTATTAGGATTGATTTGACGTATTCAATTGTTTTTGGCTCTTCCTGATTCACCGTAAATGACTACAACTTTGATTTTTAAATGGCACCATCGGTATTTTTTTTTTTATATTTAAAAAAAAGGTTTAAACAAAAGCAATCTGGTAGTTAAGAATTGATTTTTAAAGAAATATCAACTAAAAGCTCCGATACTGTAGCTTCCAAGTTTTACAAATAGCAGTAGGGTGTTAAATTTCTATTAGGTATATATAAAAAACTTATTAGTGTCTCCCAAAATAAAACAGGAGACAGATATCAGTATACTTTTAATAATTCTTTGGTTTCTTTTATTATCAATCACGGCCTACTAATAAAAATTATCTTTTAATGAAAACTTTTAAATATTGCAGTAAATACTGAAAATAAATATTAGCGATGGGAACTATCGAATGAATTAGACTATCGAATGGTTAATGAATGAATGATTTCAACTATCGAATGGTTTTATTCGAATAAAATCATTCATTCATTTGTATACTAAAGCATATGTGACAACCTCGCCGTGCGACTAAATGGTTATCTTTGAGCTAACATTATAGACAAACTAACTAAAGCAAGACGCGTCAACGCCGTACTGCAAAACGGTAACAAGTTTGATAAGAGTGTATTACCGCACTTGCGTCAACTGGCCTTTAGACGAGGACGGTTTCTACTTTGCGGATTGTGTATTTTGTAGTAGCCTTTTAGACAAGGATGTTTAATTAAAAAGCGTTTATTAAAAATCAAATAAATTTATTTCCATCGGTAAAATAAACAATAATTTCTGGACATAACAGATATAAAACAAAGTTGTAACAAACGAAACGTATTCTCTTTATTAAAATAACAAAGATGATAAAAACAACAGTTATGGTAAACGAAATAAAAGCATTATTCTTCAAAAGGTACAAAAATAATTATGTATATTATATATTAATAATAGGAACAACAAGAAACATCTTAAAATATACAACTTTTCAAATATAAAAACAAAACATAAACTTCACATTTTCACAAGAATTTGCAAAAATATTAACATTTCGAGTCTATTATAAAATATGAAGCACGAAAATTCAAATCATAAAAAGATTAAAAAGATAAAGATTCTATAACTTACAGTCAATTTGTAGGACCTTTGTTTTGTCTACGTTAGCGATGTAATCAAATTAATATGTATAATCACAGTAATTATTATGTTCTTCATAAATGTAAAATGTATTAAATTATTTGTTTTCGTTTTGTACGCTAATAGAATAATAGTAATAACCAAATAAAACGCAAAATCAGGAATTAAACAGTTCGTTCAAGGATGGTTCAAGGCAAAATCGTTTTTCGTTTTATTTAGGCTAGGTTTGACGAGTGCGACTGCGTGATGATTTCTGACTCAACTGGCCAGCGCAAAAACAATAACTCGACTTCCTCAATCCTTTGAAAAGTCTTGCTTTTGTTATTTGTTCATGAGCCGACTATCGAATGCTTTTATTAAATAAAATTTAGTGGCCTGCTTGATTTTTGTATGTCAGTGCATTATTAGTTCTTCCAAATTTTATAACTTCGCCGTATAAATACTGTGCTATTTTTATGTTTATTAAAATAGTTAAACACTAAAATAGTAGTTATTTTTACTCTTATTTTTATTCACGATTGTGTGCATGTGCAGTGGTCAAAATTTTCCTAAAAATTTGTGTGGTTTTCTGTAGTTCGACCTTTCAATTATTTAATTTATATGGTATATGGTCTATTTTTTTAATGGGAAATTTGAGAAGTAGAAATTTTTAAGAGAGATGAGATGAACTTGCTATCAATTTTAAAATACATATTTGTATTTTAGATGTTTTAATATGAATTAGTTGAACCCTTTTAATAATCATATTTAAGTAATGTAAATGGTTATCGAACTCAAACTATGGGTGAGAAAATTAAAATAAATTTTTTTTTTTTTTTTGTTAAAAAAAAGTTAAATGATGTTTGTATTTTGTTTATGCTAATTCTCTCTACATATAGTTTTTATGAAATATTCATTTATTTTTTTAAAGTAAATGCCAGAAAAGTAAATATCATTTTTAAATAGTAATATAAACACCTATAAATAATTTTGATTTCAATTTCACAAAAACTTCCAAATTTATGATCTCAGTCTAATAACTATTTAGTGAACATGTTTAATTTATGTCAATGATGACAGGTATTGATAATTTCGATTCCAAATATCTAGAAAACCAATACTCGTAGCGATTTTTACCAAGAGACATTTTTTACTTAAAAAACGTCGTAAATGTGTATTTTTTTACTCGGTAGTTTTATACAGGTACGGACGAAAAGTTATTACTCTTGAACCAGTTAAAAAATATGTAGGTGGCGCCCTCTACTAGTAGGAGTCATATTGACATCAAAATCAAATTTTTCATATCAAAAAACACCCAGACACCAATTTTCATCCAAATATTGACAATATTGTTACTGCAAAAATTATTTGGAAAAAATCGAAATCAAAATGAAACTTCTACACCCTGTATATGACGTATATCCGTAACTAAGCACTTTAGGACATACACTTATATGAACTTTTTTACTTATTTTGATCTGCAGAATATGCTGCCGAAGTTTCCGGTATACAGTTCGGACCACCCTGTATATAAAAACACTACACTCACATGCAAAAAAACGCAACTGAGAATATTTTCGCCAAGTCTAATGTTTTAATTTTTTTTTACTTTTAGCCCGATTTTCATAATTTTTTTAGCAAACTGTATATAAATCTGTCAACTTTAATTCACAAACTCATTTTTTTTAAAGCTTTAGTATTTGGCTCACTATACAGGGTTAATTAAAGATATGTTTTTTAATGTAACTTTAAAACACCCTGTGCAATAATTTCGTGAGCAAATTTTCCTAAAACATTATTTTTCGATCAGAACCATGTCTCCTGAGCATTTTCTTTTCTGACTCATGTCAACACATGCCTTGGTGGCCTTGGTTAATTTTTAAGAGCAAAATGAACTTGCAACCAAGAGTTTGCAATTTTTTCAACTATATCATTACTTTATGATCTTATTTTTTAATATCACCAGATGGCTTTGATGACTATTGTTGTATCGTCATATCTACACTGATTAGAACTCTATATTAAAATTTAAAAAACGCTAAAATGTAACATACATATGCTTGGATACAGAAGGACGGACAACAGATGGACCACAAAAATTACAGCACAGGTACCCAGGAAGAATTATTATAAGACATAAAAGAAAATCAAATCTGAGATGGGACCATAAATTAGGAAATTAGGAGGAATAACTTCGCCCCGCATAGCCAACAATAGATAACAATGGGCTAAACTACAAACAGTGTATCTGAATATGTGAGGGATTCACCATAATTGGAAATGGTTCTAGATGTATGATGATAGACTTTTGCATACAGAAACCCACACATACTATTAGAACTTTTTTTAACTATTAGAAATTTAATTTTTCATATTATAAATTCTTTATTACATTTTTAACAAAATTTGTTTCATTAATTGTATCGAACAATACCCAGTTTGAAATAAACTTGCTCAAGAAAATAATTATCTCTATATAAATTTTGCCACCTATTCACACTACCTGAATGAATTTGGCTAAATAAATTATAGTCTATATCCTGACCGCCACACAGTGGGGTATTTGACACAGATAGTTGATCGACATTTTTTTTATGTAGACCTTATATAAATTATTGCTATTTTCAATTAAAGAGAAAATAATATGAACAAAATAAAGGATAATTGGTCGATTCTAAAAAAAGAAAGAAAAATCACTGTTCCAGTGTTTCCACGGTCAATGCCACTAATGCCAGTAGTAATATCGCAACTAATACTACTAATGCTACGACTGATCCGCGAGCAATGCCGATATCACTAAAGTCGCTACTAATGCCAAATTGTGCTATACTGCTAATGGCACTAATGCGATCGCTTTGTACATAACAATGCCATCGCGGTTTACACCTCGCATTAGTATATCACTGATTGGCAAATTAGAGGAAACCAAGAATGTTTTTCTCATTTTATCAGCAAAGTCGCAAAAAGTCGCAGTATTTTATTTTACTGCATGAAAGCCCAATGTTTACTAAGTAAAACGTATATAGACAATATGCTGAATTCTTCGAAATGCGCAACTAAATCTCTATATATAATAAAAATGTCACAAATTTAATCAAATTTCTCTGAACCCTAAAAAACCTTTAGTTGCAAAAAAATCGTTAGTATAGAGAATATCAAAATAAATAATACGTTTTGTAGAACACATACCTGCAGCTTGGCTGAGCCATTTTCAATCAAAACAATAATATAAACGTAAAAAGAGCACAAGAACAACAACAATTTATAATTTTAAACATAAAATTTAGCCATTTACCTCTTATCTGTGAGAAGTAACAACTTTGACGTTTCGTTGAAACAAATCAATGCAACTAAATACACCCATAGCAATGCCATTCATGAGAGACATGATTTAACTTATCATTTATCTTTTTTTGGTAAATCTTAAACACATTTGCTTTTTCGAATTTCGATCACCTTTTTCAAGATAATACCCCACCATGCGCCATATAAAGCTTTCAAACAGTGAAAAGGGTATCAAAATCCCTTCATTGGACAAATATTCTTTAACTATGTATTAATTTTTTGATATCTGTTCTATGTACAGACTTTTCGACCTCAGTTTTTTTACGTATTGATTGAAATTTATAACCAAATCCATTAAGGTCCAAAACATCTTGTTTTTCTTCTGTGCTTCTTAAGGGACATAATTTATACTGGCCGATCTACTGGTCGTCCTTTTCTCAATTCTCCTGCTGCCAGTTATCCTGATGAATCGTCCTTCGGAGACTCTATCTGCTCTCAGGGCAAATTCCGAATCGGACTGATGGATTGACTAGAAGGAGAGGAACCAACGCAACGGTATCGGTCGAGAGTTGAAATATTTTTAGTATTGAAAATACTTCTGGCCGCGTTTATATGGGACCCATCTTTGAAAAAACGACATGCTAGAGGCGACATGGAGTTCAATAACCTGCCTAATCAACTTGTCAACACGTAAGTCGTGAATAGAGCAAGGCCGTCCGAGGGCCGCAATGAGGTCTTATTAGTGTGGGCCAACTATTTTATGGATATGGATGTTTAGTCTCTGAAAGCCGATAAAAAAGAATATGCGTCAAGGCATGGGTTGGTAAGTACACTTGGGCTATTTTAATCTAACTCTTTCGGTATGAGAAGCAGGGGGAAAATTATACGTGAAAGAGCGGAATAACATAAATAATAAATTTAGACTAATGGAACTTTTTTCTTGGCGCGTAGGATAATGCGCACAATCGATGCATTAAAGGGAATAATTAATTAAATCATTAAGTTCCAAAACATATAATAATTCGGGTCTCATCGGATCTGCTGATATATTTTGATAAAAATTAGGCTATTAGGACCTATATTTTTTTATATGATAATAATTTTTTTAATTAACAACTTAGGACAAAGAAAAAGCTTGCATGGTTTCCACCGCCAACGTAAAACAAATGAATTCATTAAAACTTCAAATATTTATTGGGATAAGTTTTATCTTTTAAATATTGTTGTAAATAATAATTGCATTTAATTAGTGCTAACTTTTTAAATTTCACAACACGGCGCAAATTTCAACAAAATCGGCCTAACGGATCTTTTGAGAATATTAATAAAAAAGGTCTATTAGAAAACACCTTGACACAAAATATCTTTTCGTAAATTATACATTTCCGGACACATGTTTATATAAACTTTTACCTTAAAAACACTCAAAGAATCACCTCCTGAAGTTTGGCCAGATACTTAATTATCATCCTGTATTTAAAAATGGCTAGCTAGTGATTTATTGCTTGGCATGTTTATTCCTAATAGGAAAAAATAAACAATTTCATAAAAAATAAACAAACCCATAATACAAATACTATTTTCACAATTAATTAATTTTTA
The DNA here is from genome assembly GCF_002938485.1 of Sitophilus oryzae. Lineage (NCBI taxonomy): Eukaryota > Metazoa > Arthropoda > Insecta > Coleoptera > Curculionidae > Sitophilus > Sitophilus oryzae. The sequence goes on along the minus strand of NW_022147431.1, from coordinate 223,513 downwards.
ATTGTATCTAAAGGCATTTTTAATAATTGAAAAAGATGGACAGGAGCACTTTTAACTTCATAGAATATACCAAATATTCTAAAAATAATAATTCTAAAAAGATTTACAAAGTGTCACATTAAAATCTGCATTATCTGAACCATCAATTGTATAGCTAAACGGCTAATAAAATAATAGAGACAAGAGGCCGACATCTATAACAAGATGAGCAGTTTTTAATAATTATTCCGAGTTATTATTACATACTTGTTTTACAATTATTGTAATACAGTAGCATTCCTTCAAATAAATTTTGATTTATGTATTGTTAATAAAGTCATATTAATGATTATAGCCCGTATGATTTCTAAAATAAATAATCAAGCAGGTTTTTATCAGAATTATTAAATGATTAAGTAGAAATAGCTAATATTTAGTAACTTCGTAAGTGTTATATTTTAATATAATTATAGATTTAATAATTAAATAATTATGTTAAGTTTGAATTGTGGTAAACTTGTATGAGTTTCAATCATTTATATTTAAAATCTTAGAGAAGTCAATATAGATTTTAGGCAGGAGAACTCAAGAGAACGACTGTGTAATTAGTAATTAAGACTTTACAATTTTTTTTACTTGCCATTTTCTTGTCGTTCACGTTGCACGTTGACTCTTCGTTGCGTTCACACATATTCTGAATTTCGGATATGATGAATAAACTGATAAATTGGACCAAATATATTAATTGCAGGTAATCAAGACATATTTTTGTTAACTTGGCAAACATTTAAGGCATGCAATAATTTTAAAAAATTTTGACGTGAGATCCCTTTATAATTCTTGGAAGTCTTGATTGATAAAGATTTGAATTATTATGGGTCTGTTTTTGATTAGAAGCTAACAAAATAATTTTTAAAAACTCAACTATCAAAATATAATGGTAGCAAATTTTTAAAATCACGCATAGCTATAATGTTCTCTATTAATTGAACATACTGAATGTAAACTAATGGTTGCTGCAATCGATAACATATTTTGTTGCTTTTTGATATCACCAACATTTTCATCATAACAAAACCGTCATCACCGCTACCCTTCATATTATGGGCACCTATGACTTAAATCTCATAGATAATGTTTAAAAATGGATAGATACTATACATCGTATGAGTAGTGTTCGGTACGGTGGCTTTCGTACTTGGTATGATGAAAAGAAGCTGGCAAACTATGTTATCGTGGAACTATATTTTAATTTACTTCGGCATCTAAAGTAACTATTACTTATTTTTTTATACGGCGAATTTAAATTTATGGACCGTTATTCATAGATAAATTACATCGTAAGTTCAATATTGGTTAAACTCTATAAATACTTAGGTAATAGCCCGAAATATGCAAGATGTAACAGAGGGAGTTTAGGTTAGATTAGAATTAGGTTTTAGTTTAAGTTTTGTATTAATAAAAATATAGGCCTAATCTAAACTTAACCTAAAGTGACCTTTTTTGCATATTTCAATATTACGGATAACCCTACGTTTAACCAATATTCGGGCTTCTACGGTAACATAATACTCATTCTGATTGGTTTAATCTGAAACCATAATGAAAGGCGCCGTGAGTTCGAGGTGCAATTGCAAATTATGTAGCCATAAATTCTATGTATATCGAATTTCTATACATACATACCTCACATTTTCTACAGTGTCGTGACCATGATCGTGACATTCATGAATCCGTACACGTTTGATCTCCATCAATAATAATAAGGTTTACTAAATTCTACACTTTTATAAAAAGCCATCACGATAAAAATCACATATCAAAAATCACTAATACAATATCACTATACGTATCTGGAATATATTTGCGAATGGCAATTAGCTTGTTTTTCTGCTTCTGTGCTTCTTAAGGGACATATTATAAATTGGCTGACCTACTGGTCGTCCTTTTTCTCAATTCCAAACAAGCTTTAGTTCTTTTATATTTCTATCGAGCTCTTCCAAATGACGTCACAAGTTAATATAAAATGTAAAAAACAGGTGATTGCTGACCACCGCCGACTTTTGTGTCTGATATTTTCAATACGCCTATGATGGTTGCGCATGTTGCAAAATCTGTGAATTTTTTTGTCTTTATTCTTTCTGCTTTTTTTTGTTCTTGCTTTTTATATATTTTATGTCTGCAGTTAGCAGTAGAGGGTGATTAGTTTGGGGGCCACAGGATTTATAAAATGAAAATATTGAATATATGAGACTACAGAGTGGTCAACAATGATTGAAATAGTTGGCAATACTGAGTTAGAGGATTTTAAGTTTAGTGATTGGTACCGATGCTAAAACGAATTATCGATCGAGAAATTTTAGCAGGTTTTTTCAATTCATTGAGGTCTTTGGCTTTTGTATATATGTTACGGTTACAGTCCGATGTCCGGTTAATGTCGACATTAACACGTTAATGTTTGTGTTAGGTTATGTTTCTGGTTGTTTTGTTGTGTGTTATTCTCGAGATCAACCGGGTAATGTCGACATTAACAGGACATCGGACCTTAACCGTAACATATACATTTGAAAATTTGCTCTAGGTTTTTGTAGGATTGACATACATATTTGAAATGTTCGATCTTACGGTTTAAGGTTTTAGAAATTAGATCGTTTTACATAAATATCTTTCTATGCACATGTCTTAAAGTAATTTGACATTTTGTAAAACCTTTAAAAAAAACTCTCTTTTTCTCCGGGATCGAAATTCTGGCAAGGAGAGGAGTCCATTATTGTAACGGCGCGGTCCTTTCCCTGACGTTTTGATGTATCTACCTCCGCCTCGATCCAGACCCAATCTTTCAATCGGCTCCCCAACAGCAGCAGTAGCTTATCTCCGGCTGCAACAATGGGCGGAACACTGGCTGAAACGACCGCGGTCCGTTCCAAACAGACTAATGGCCAGTCCTTCCGGACAATATACGTGGCCCCTCTGCTTTTTCCTGCTTTTCCCCGAGTTAGCGGAGAAAAGGGACCTAATTCTGCAGGACGACCAGACCCATTTATCCGACAGGCTGATTGAAAGCAATTTTTAACTTCAGATACAACGTTTTCCTGTTACATTAGAATTGGTAACAAACCATAAGAAAATCTTTTATTGTATAAAGATATACCGGATGCGTCTCGAAAGTGGCTTACCTCTATAACTTTTCTATTTGTTCAAATAAAAAAAACGAGGTTTGGTATGTTGGTATATCACATAAATTAGGATTGATTGAAGTATTCACTTGATTTTGGTAACATCCTGTTTCACCGGAGGTGACTACAACTTTTGATTTATAAATGGCACCCTCGGTATATTTCTACTTTATTCATTAGAAAATGACACTCTGAATAGAATGACATATCATATGTCAACTTTTGACATTTTCGTTTAAAAAGAAACTGTATTTTAAATTTCAATCTAGAGTGCCATCCATGGCTGTGTTAAAAACACTAATCTTTAATCAAGGAGCCTTGCCTGGCCGGTTAAAGGATGCCCAAGTCATTAGGATGATGACTCATTAGCATATTTGGAAAAAGCATTTATTTTAAAATAATTTGATACCACACACTTGGTATGCCAAGTCAAATTGTCGTTATGAACCGTATGTTACAATTTCAAATAAACCATATGCGAAAATGTCAAAAGTTGACATATGATATGTCATTCTATTCAAAGTGTCATTTCCTATGGAATGAAGTAAAAAAATACCGAAGGTACCATTTAAAAACCAAAAGTTGTAGTCATTTCCGGTGAAACCAGAAGTGACCGAAAACAATTGAATATGTCAATCAATCCTAATTTATGTCATATACTAGCATACCAAATCTCGTTGTTTTATCTGAAAAAATAAAAAAAATATAGAGGTGAGCCACTTTTGAGACGCACCCGGTATAAGTTTGGACAGATACGCGGGAGTTACAGGTTGTCATATCATTAATATGCCAAAATGTTAAATAGGTAGGTACTCATCAAAAAATATAAAAAAAAGTTCCTATACACATGGATGCAGAAATGCATAATTTTGGAGATACAGTATGTTAAAACTTTTAAAAAATAGGCCTTTTGCAATTATCAAAAATACCATTAATTTTGGGGGAAATTTGCTGTAGCACTGTACATCAGTGTTGTAAATTTTAATAAAATTTAGTAATAAATTACATTAGATAAATAATTTATGAATTTTATTTTTATTTTAATTTTATTAATTGGGATAACGTAATTTTATTAAAATTACGTTTATCTCATCGAGGAGATCGAAATGGACAAAATATCAAGATACAACTTTTAATCGGCATTAAATGGTCATAATTATACACACTTTGGCTAATAAGAAGAAAAATCAGTGGCGCATATGTTTTTTTAGAAAAGTATTCCAGTGATAACGCATATCTACAGGGTGTCCCACTAATAATAGCTCTCGGCTGTATCTGGGAAAGTATTAGCCGTAGGGTCTGCGTAAAAAAATATTTATAACTAAAGAGGCTATGGGAAATTGCTGGAAATTATTTTCAAGTTTGTAGAACGACCGCTAGGGGGCGCAACTGCAACAAAAAATTAGAAAATGGAGTTTTTACACAATTTTGCCCAGATAAGGTGTACTATAAGTAATAGCTTCATAATCTTCAGTAAATTTTGAATATTTTTTGTTAAAGCCATTTTCCCCTATCTATCAAAATAAAGTGGTGGGGGAAGGTTAGATCTGTTTTTATTTAAATATTAATAACTCTGGACTGGATGAGCGGAATCCAACAAACGAGGGCTCGTTTAAAAGAGCGTTTCTTACTCTATATTGTACCATATAAAAAATAATAATAAGGTTTTGCACGTAGACGCTAGGATGCGTTGTACACTTACAATTACTTACAATTTAACAAATATTACGCGTTTTTTCAAATAAATTAGATGCAATAGTATATGTAATTTTAGCTGATAGTAAAGAGTAGTAAAAGCTTAAAAAGTTAGCGAAAACCGTATCTTGATATCTTCTTTCAAACCGAAGATATTAGCAAAATTATAATAAATACCAAAAAATAAGCCCTTAATTACCTTATTTTTACAACACGGTATCAGTAGCCCTCTTAATTATGCCCATTCTAACAAAAAAATTTTTTTGCGGAAAATAAAATAATATTTGCATATTTTTGTTAAAAAAGGGTTTTGTAATATATTTTTTAGGATTACCTGAGAGGAAAAAAGTGTGAAATAAAAATTGTAAAAGTTATTAAAGAAAAAACGCATATGGGGTACTTAAAATACCCCTCACGGTCCCGGAAGGGTTATAGATGGTATAGAGGTTAAATTAATTTTAATTAGGTTAGATTTTATTTTAAAATTGTTGTTCTGCAACTGTAGGACAGATTGTGGAAAACTGCGCAGTTGCAGAAAAGCTGGATTAGATTGCTCCAATCTCTGTTGGCAATGCCAAGGACAGTCCTGTAGCAATGTTCTCGTCCCTAAGCAGACTGATGAAAACGAGGATGACCACGAAGAAGACTTTGTTTAAATAAGTTACCTATTAATTTTACGCTACACGATGGAAAATATTAACACCAACATAAAGACATACAAGTCAATACAACATATATACATCATTTTGTAGGTATTTTTACTGGATTCCATTTTGTTATGTAGTATTTTTTTCTTAAATCAACCATTTTTGTAATAAATAACGAAAACTTTAAAAAATGTACAAAAAAATGGACTTTGAAGACTTTAACCGTTTGCTGTACGCCACTGTGTAAATTAAAATAGATTAGATTATTTCATTGGCTTTAATTTTAGTATCTAGTCTTTTTTTGAAAAAATCAACCATATTTGAGATAATGGGCGAAAACTATAAAAATGTACCTTTGGGGGTGGTTTTGGGGTGGTTTGCACCCTCGCAGGGGTGGGGACTTTTTGTATGTTAATCGGGGCGACCAAAACTAGATATTAACCAAAAATCAGCTTCATGTGATTTTGTTCCACGAGAGACCTTAAATGCATTGGGGTATATATTATGTTTATAGAAACGTTTTGTTTTACTTTTACCTGTAGAACCTATATAGTATACTTTTTTTTACATCCTGTGTATTCTATTTACCACATATTCTAAAACACAAACAAATATTTACCTTAAAACACACGCATAAAAAACGAATTAGACAGTAACTTCTTCAAGAATAACACTTCAAACATTTATAAACAAGAATAACACTTCAAACGAACAGAT